>NC_084581.2:22748956-22836456 GCF_033978685.3 Nerophis lumbriciformis
ACCCAAAAAACCTCCCTCCCCCATTTACACTCATTCACACTCATTCACACTCATTCACAAAAAAGGGTTGTTTCTTTCTGTTATTAATATTCTAGTTCCTACATTATATATCAATATATATCAATAGAGTCTGCAAGGGATACAGTCCGTAAGCACACATGATTGTGCGTGCTGCTGGTCCACTAATAGTACTAACCTTTAACAGTTCATTTTACTCATTTTCATTAATTACTAGTTTCTATGTAACTGTTTTTATATTGTTTTACTTTCTTTTTTATTCAAGAAAATGTTTTTATTTATCTTATTTTATTTTATTTTATTTTATTTTTTTAAAAAGGACCTTATCTTCACCATACCTGGTTGTCCAAATTAGGCATAATAATGTGTTAATTCCACGACTGCATATATCGGTATCGGTAATTAAGGGTTTGGTCAATATCGGAATATCGGATATCGGCAAAAAGCCATTATCGGACATCCCTAGTTATAGATAAACCGATGGATAACGGAGACATATATAATAGTCTCCTTTTCAGGTTTTTTGGGTTTTTGTCATAAAAAAATACAATTGTGTGTGCTTACGGACTGTATCCCTGCAGACTGTATTGATATATATTGATATATAATGTAGGAACCAGAATATTAATAACAGAAAGAAACAACCCTTTTGTGTGAATGAGTGTGAATGGGAGAGGGAGGTTTTTTGAGTTGGTGCACTAATTGTAAGTGTATCTTGTGTTTTGTATGTTAATTTCATAAAAAAATAAAAAAAAAAATTTTTTTTTCAATTCTTGTGCGGCCCGGTACCAATCGATCCACGGACCGGTACCGGGCCGCGGCCCGGTGGTTGGGGACCACTGCTTTAAGGCACGCCCCCAATATTGTTGTCTGGTGGAAATCGGGAGAAATTCGGGAGAATGGTTTCCCTGGGAGATTTTCGGGAGGGGCACTGAAAATCGGGAGTGTTGGCAAGTATGGTCGGACATCACTGAAGGCCTAGGTGGGAAACGCACAGCCCACCACTGGCTTATGCAATGCTTATGCATTTTGCGTCCTACTAATGCACAATTGATAACAATTGCAAAAGTGGTGCAGGCCGCCATATTTAAATGAGGATTTTGCGTGTACCGGCTGTCACCATGGTAAAACTTATTTCCTGCACATCCATTGCATCATGCTTGGTATTTTGCAACAATGTGGAACATGCAGCACACAAATAGAATCGGTAGCACTTTTTCTGGGCTGTATGGAAGCGCAATGTGCACCATAGAGCCTACTTTTTTGCACGCCAAAAGTAGAAATAATTGCCTTAAACGAGGTTAACTTTGATATTTTAAGTTTGAACATGTTTCCTCATGTCGATTTCTGCGTATATTCTTCTTCTCTCCATAGTTGTGTGCGACACGCAGTAAGTGGTGAGTTGTTCAAAGTGTAAGTGTGGACATCAACCACTAAACTCCTTGTTTTTAATACGTCTCGACTGCTTTCATTTGAGCGTCCATGCCGTAAATAATGGGCGTGGGGGCGAGTATGGACAGAATTTCTAGGCGCAGTCAAGGCGTTGAGGGGATCCGGTTTGGTGGCTGCAGGATTAGGTCTCTGCTTTTTGCAGATGATTTGGTCCTGATGGCTTCATCTGGCCAGGATCTTCAGCTCTCACTGGATCGGTTCGCAGCTGAGTGTGAAGCGACTGGGATGAGAATCAGCACCTCCAAGTCCGAGTCCATGGTTCTCGCCCGGAAAAGGGTGGAGTGCCATCTCCGGGTTGGGGAGGAGATCTTGCCCCAAGTGGAGGAGTTCAAGTACCTCGGAGTCTTGTTCACGAGTGAGGGAAGAGTGGATCGTGAGATCGACAGGCGGATCGGTGCGGCGTCTTCAGTAATGCGGACGCTGTATCGATCCGTTGTGGTGAAGAAGGAGCTGAGCCGGAAGGCAAAGCTCTCAATTTACCGGTCGATCTACGTTCCCATCCTCACCTATGGTCATGAGCTTTGGGTTATGACCGAAAGGACAAGATCACGGGTACAAGCGGCCGAAATGAGTTTCCTCCGCCGGGTGGCGGGGCTCTCCCTTAGAGATAGGGTGAGAAGCTCTGTCATCCGGGGGGAGCTCAAAGTAAAGCCGTTGCTCCTCCGCATCGAGAGGAGCCAGATGAGGTGGTTCGGGCATCTGGTCAGGATGCCACCCGAGCGCCTCCCTAAGGAGGTGTTTAGGGCATGTCCGACCGGTAGGAGGCCACGAGGAAGACCCAGGACACGTTGGGAAGACTATGTCTCCCGGCTGGCCTGGGAACGCCTCGGGATCCCCCGGGAGGAGCTGGACGAAGTGGCTGGGGAGAGGGAAGTCTGGGCTTCCCTGCTTAGGCTGCTGCCCCCGCGACCCGACCTCGGATAAGCGAAAGAAGATGGATGGATGGATGGATGGGGGCGAGTGGCGAGGGCTCTTTCTTATGCAAATGAAGGCCATTGCTGCCATCACTCGGCTGAAGGATATTCTACAGAGTGTAATGCAGCCATCTACATTCATTAGCAAAAAGAGGTGTAGTGTGTAAATGTGGTCCATATTAGCAATAGAAATGAATCTTTTGCGCGTGTATTTATTTATGCGGGCCCTTCTTCCTCCTCGTGCGTCTCCCAAGGGGCCGTGCCTTGCCAAGGCATTTATTCAAGGAGCGTTATTAGGAGGGGAACAAATCATCAAAATTGCAATCTTGCAAATGCAGCAAGTAGAATCTAACAGCTACAGTGCAGATCATGTAGTTTTGCTAATTTAACAGTAAACAGGGTAAACGGAATATTTTCACCTCATCTACTTTTTTGAATAGAAGGTGAAATAATCAGCTCAGGTGTAAAACTGTGGCAGTCATGAAACAATTCTTAACTGGACAGGCTGTGATATTCATAACGTGTGTGTTCTGGTTACGGTCCCTTTAAGGCAGGGGTCAGCAACCCGTGGCTCTTTAGCACCGCCCGAGTGGATACCTGGAGCTTTTTCAAAAATGGAAAAAGATGGGGGAAAAATATATTTGTTGTTTTAATAATGATTCTGTAGGAGGACAAACATAACACAAACCTTCCTAATTGTTAGAAAGCCTACTGTTTCATCTGTTTGTGTTTACGCTTTACTGATGACAGCGCCGTTTTGTCTTACTAATTTTGGCGGTCCTTGAACTCACCGTAGTTGGTTTACATGTACAACTTTCTCCGTCGCTGCGACAGGAAAACATGTTTTATGCCACTCCTTCTTTGTCTCATTTTGTCCACCAAACGTTTTATGCTGTGCGTGAATGCACAAAGGTGAGCTTTGTTGATGTTATTGACTTGCGTGGAGTGGTAATAATCCATGCTAACATGCTATTTAGACTAGCTGTGTGTACATATTGCATCATTATGCCTCGTTTGTAGGTATATTTGAGTTCATTTAATATCCTTCACCTATGTACTCTGTGTATTTAATTTATATTTGCATGTCTCATGACACATTATCTGAATGTAATGTTGGCTGCATTTCTGATTGTGTGCCATGTTGTTCCAGACCACAGCAACTGTTACCATGTTGTTCCAGACCACAGCAAACGTTACCCAGCTTTCAAAGATTGTAATAAACCCATTAGATGAAGACCGCCTGTCCTTTCCTTTAACTTGGACACACACATCTATACCTATGGCAGTTTTAAGCCAGTCATTTCCAGGAGTTATCTAACTCTCTGAGACTTTAAAGGCCTACTAAAACCCACTACTACCGACCACGCAGTCTGATAGTTTATACATCAATGATGAAATCTTAACATTGCAACACATGCCAATACGGCCGGGTTAGCTTACTAAAGTGCAATTTTAAATTTCGCGCGAAATACCCTGCTGAAAACGTCTCGGTATGATGACGCCTGTGATGACGCCTGCGCGTGACGTCCCGGATTGTAGAGGACATTTTGGGGCAGCATGGTGGCCAGCTATTAAGTCGTCTGTTTTCATTGCAAAATTCCACAGTATTCTGGAGATGTGTGTTGGTGAATCTTTTGCAATTTGTTCAATGAACAATGGAGACCGCAAAGCAGAAAGCTGTAGGTGGGAAGTGGTGTATTGCGGCCGACTGCAGCAATAACACAAACATGGCCGGTGTTTCATTGTTTACATTCCCGAAAGATGACAGTCAAGCTTTACCATTGGCCTGTGGAGAACTGGGACAACAGAGACTCTTACCAGGACGACTTTGAGTTGGATGCGCAGACGCGGTACCGTGAGTACGCATGCAGCTGCGGCTTCCAAACATTTGATCGCTTGCCCGTACGTGCGTGCTGCTATGTGCATGTCACGTTTGTAACTTTGGGGACTTTGGGGAAATATATGTGCTGTATGAACTTTGGGCTGTGGGATTGAGTGTGTTGTGCAGGTGTTTGAGTTGTATTGGCGGGTTATATGGACGGGAGGGGGAGGTGTTTGTTATGCGGGATTAATTTGTGGCATATTAAATATAAGCCTGGTTGTGTTGTGGCTAATAGAGTATATATATGTCTTGTGTTTATTTACTGTTTTAGTCATTCCCAGCTGAATATCAGGTCCCACCCGCCTCTCACAGCATCTTCCCTATCTGAATCGCTCCCACTGCCCTCTAGTCCTTCACTCTCACTTTCCTCATCCACAAATCTTTCATCCTCGCTCAAATTAATGGGGAAATCGTCGCTTTCTCGGTTCGAATCGCTCTCGCTGCTGGTGGCCATGATTGTAAACAATGTGCGGATGTGAGGAGCTCCACAACCTGTGACGTCACGCGCATATCGTCTGCTACTTCTGGTACAGGCAAGGCTTTTTTATCAGCGACCAAAAGTTGCAAACTTTATCGTCAATGTTCTCTACTAAATCCTTTCAGCAAAAATATGGCAATATCGCGAAATGATCAAGTATGACACATAGAATGAACCTGCTATCCCCGTTTAAATAGGAAAATCGCATTTCAGTAGGCCTCTAACTTTAATGTGTTGCCTTCATTATAACACTTACATACGGCTTTTAACTTTTTGCGGCTCCAGATAGATTTGTTTTTTTTGTATTTTTGGTCCAATATGGCTCTTTTAACATGATGGGTTGCCGACCCCTGCTTTAAAATATGGCTGTCTAGTGTGACAGTTGTAATATGTGGCAGTTGAATAAAGGGTGTTAACGGGAAACACTGTGCTGAAAGGGTGCCGCACATACAGAATATTGGTTCAGACGAGGATGGCATCGTTGGCTTTATCACCGCCACCGGTGTTTTTGCCCACTCCAGGTGAGCCCATAGTAGTGTTGTCCTGATACCAATATTTTGGTACCGGTACTGGTATCATAATGTATTTCGATATTTTTTGGTACTTTGATACTTTTCTAAATAAAGGGGACCCCCCAAAAATTGCATTATCGTTTTTATTTTAACAAAAAATCTTAAGGTACATTAAATATATGTTTCTTATTGCAAGTTCGTCCTTAAATAAAGTAGTGAACATACAAGACAACTTGTCTTTTAGTAGTAAGTAAGCAAACAAAGGCTCCTAATTTAGTCTGCTGACATACTCAGTAACATATTGTGTCATTTAGAAAATGAATTATTAATCGACTTTTTAATATCTGCTTACTTTCTCCTTTAACATGTTATATCTACACTTCTGTTAAAATGTAATAATCACTTATTTGTCTGTTGTTTTATACTTTACATTAGTTTTGGATGATACCACAAATTAGGGTATCAATCCGATACCAAGTAGTTACAGGATCATACATTGGTCATATTCAAAGTCCTCATGTGTCCAGGGACATATTTCCTGAGTTTATAAATATAATATAAAAAAACTAAAGATGTTGTGATGCCAGAAAATATTGATGTAATCATAGTAATGTCGACTAGATACGCTCCTGAACTTGGTATCATTACAGTGGATGTTAGGTGTAGATCCACCAATGGTGTTTGTTTACATTTTGACGCCGGTGAGCTACGGTGTGTAGTGAAACATGTTTAGCTATTCCTCGTCCTGCAGGGATGATACTTGTAAAAAATGTACTTTATTTGACCAGTACTTTTTAGAGGCGGTATAGTACCGAATATGATTCATTATTACCGTGATACTATACTAATACCCGTATACCGTACAACCCTAGCCTACAGTGATGACTTTTTAGTCGCGTTGGGACAGTCGGACTTGTACGACGTCCGCAAGTGTGCGCTGCTGCCCCATTGCCTCGACCAGGAGTACAACGGATTTTATCCACGCTCACATTGACAGACGACACAGATGACTCTGTTACAGCTGCTTTGCGAGCACATTGTTTTTGGACTTGTTTTTAAATTGTTTTTATTGAAGCATTATATATTTTTTTAACTATTGCATGTTCTTATGTTGTAGTAATTTGTGCTTTTAACTATAGTGTGTGACTGCTACTGTTTTGTTGTTGTTGTTTAATGTATTTATGAAACCTGTTTGTGGTAGCAATTTTGGTGTTATTTATATTTCTGCAGTCCTGCATGTATTATTAAGTTCAATTAATTATTTGTTGCTTGATTAATGCTTGGGCCTACTGCGCTACTGCACTTTGCCGTTGTCATTGTGGTGATGTTTGATGAATACTTGGGCCTGCTGTGCTGCTGCACTTTAGTTTTTCTCATTGTGATTGTGGTGGCCATTTTTGTGTTGTTTGTATTTCTGCATATATTATTAAGTTAAATTATTTGTTTTGTGAATTGCCATGAAATGTTAAGTTAAAGTTAAAGTACCAATGATTGTCACACACACACTAGGTGTGGCAAAATTATTCTCTGCATTTGACCCATCACCCTTGATCACCCCCTGGGAGGTGAGGGGAGCAGTGAGCAGCAGCGGTTGCCGCGCCCGGGAATCATTTTTGGTGATTTAACCCCAATTCCAACCCTTGATGCTGAGTGCCAAGCAGGGAGGTAATGGGTCCCATTTTTATAGTCTTTGGTATGACTCGGCCGGGGTTTGAACTCACAACCTACCCATCTCAGGGCGGACACTCTAACCACTAGATGTGTTTTGATAAATTGCAAGTTAATTTATTGAATTAGCGTCATTTACATTCTGTGTCATTTACAGCACCTGTGACGAGAGCATACAAGGGCGCACAGGGGAAATTGATTGGACTCCCATATGGTCTTGTGGTTAGGATTCCTGGTTTTCACCCAGGGTTCGACTCCCGGTATGGGAACTACCTTTAACCTGCTCAGTGGCCTTGTGGTTAGAGTGTCCGCCCTGAGATTGATTGATTGATTGAAACTTTTATTAGTAGATTGCACAGTACAGTACATATTCCGTACAATTGACTACTAAATGGTAACACCCGAATAAGTTTTTCGACTTGTTTAAGGCGGGGTCCACGTAAATCAGTTCATCGGTTGGTCGAGAGTTCAAACCCCGGCCGAGTCATACCAAAGACTATAAAAATGGGAGCCATTGCCTCCCTGCTTGGCACTCAGCATCCAGGGTTGGAATTGGGGGTTAAATCACCAAAAATGATTCCCGAGCGCTGCTTCTCACTGCTCCCCTCACCTCCCAGGGGGTTGAACAAGGGGATGGGTCAAATGCAGAAGGTAATTTCACCACACCTAGTGTGTGTTTGATTACCAGTGGTACTTCAACTTTAACTTTAACAAATGTTGGGTTGAGAGACTGGCGGTAACAACTGTTTTTGACCATGTCTTACGCAACACTTGAGGCATTAGTTTTAGCTTTGTATGCAGTTAAACTTGTTTTCGTTCACCTTGGATGTACTGTTGAATGTACATTTTTGCAAATAAAGCTATTTTTTGAGAAACTTAAGTTGGAGTCGGGAGTGCGTTTGAAAGTGCACCAACTGTCCTGGCTCAGCCCACGGCCTTTGGTTTAGAACCTGGGCTAAGCTTGGAAAGGCCGAAACACTGTTTTTGCAGCCGTCTTGGCGAGGCTGCTATTGTAAAAGAGATTTTTAATCTCAATGAGTTTTTTACCTGGTTAAATAAAAGAAAAACGAATGAAGGTTTCTCCCTGGGAAAGAGCCCCTGAATGCGCCGTTTTGAATTCAAGCAGCGCACGCAGGGCGCGGGTGAGCCGCTGGCTTAGTTTATCTCAGCACTACGTGAGTTGGCGGAACGCTGCGACTTTAGACAGCTGGAGGACGGTCTTAATGTCGATCAGATCATCGAAAAGACATCCTGGAGCCGGCTCAGGGAGAGACATGATGTCAGCGGAAGTCCTTAACATAGAAAAATGGCTGGAGGAGGCACGCAAAAGGCCGTCACCTCACTGCAATCGCTGCTGGTTTAGAACATCGCCCAGGGAATCGAAATGGCAACCCATTCAGCTTTTAGTGGACTCTGGCGCGACTCTGTCCATTTTAAATAAACTGACCTATGTTAAGTTTTTCAGCCACGTACTATCAAAAGCAACAGCTGAGCCCCTTGCAGGTTATGGTCACACCCCCATCACAGTTCTGGGTGTAGCCCATCTCACGGTTGCCTACTACTTCTGGCATGCTCCCAACACAGTTTCATGTGACAAGGCATGGTGCCAACACCATGGGCATGCCCCTGTTCCACGTGCTTACTTTGCCATGATAGACGCATGTGGCTAGCGTGTTCTTTGGGTGGATAACCTCATGGCCTTACGGGTACCTGCGGCTGTTCCAGGGCCCGGGGTTCAAGCACCGGCTGACAGTTGACCCAAAGGTCTGCCCTGGTATCCAGCCTCTACGACACATTTCCAGAACTGCGATGGCTGAAAGAAGCGGATGTCATTGAACCAGTCGACGCTTCTCCGTGGCTGTCCAACTTGGTCATCGCAATTTGTGTCATTGGGGTCTTCAGATACAAAACATGGCTTTTGGACTGTCATCGGCTCCAAGTTGCTTTTAGAAAATGATGTCCCTTATCCCAGCGGGCATTCAAGGCATCTCCTTCTACCTCAATGATGTGGTAGGTAGTGCATGCCGCCTCGGTTGCGCTGCCTGACATTTGCCTGTAGCAGGTGTTCCAGTGTTCCAGCGTTTCAGACAGCGTGGAATCACGCTTAATGCCAAGAAGTGTGTGTTCGGAGCTGAGAAGGTGGAGTTTCTGGGTTCCTAGCCCTCCAGGAATGGCATTACTCCAATCTTGTCACACACTGAATCCATCTTGGCACTGCCAGACCCCCAGTCTCCCTCCCAGGTAATCGTCTTTCTTCGGGATGGCCAACTTCTCCCTGCAACACCTGCTCAAGAAGGACCCAGTGTGGGACTGGAACCCGGCCTGCGGTGAAGCAGTCATTAAGTGGCAGCTCACGCCCATGTCTACTTTGTCACATTTCAGCATGACCGCGCCCTCCCTGTTCATTAGCGATTCTTCCAGGCTGGTTCTGGGTGTGGTGCTCTCCCAGACAAGGTGGAGTGCCCTGTAGATTTTGCTTAAGAGCCCTTACCCTGCCAGAACAGAAGTACTCTGCAGGCGAGAGGGAAGCCCTCGCCTGCCTATGGGCAGTCGAACGCTGGCATGTGTATCTGTACAGAAAGGCTTTCACCATTTGCAAAGATCATCAAGAACTGATGTCATTGCTGGCCACTCAAGGAGTAAGGAACAGGTTTATGATGTTGTTGAGGTGGGCTGATCGCCTAAACCAGAAAAACGTCAAACTTGAATTCCTGCCGGGTTGGTCCAAACTGGTGGCTGACCTCCTGTCAAGGGCCGTTGCAGTTACTATGCAATAAACAGCATGGGTTCTACAGGAAGAAGGGGACTTGGTCCAGGTCCTGCACGGGCCCCTGAGCGCAGTGGTCACCTTGGCAGAGCTGCAGCAGGCCTCGTCGGATGATGAGGTCTTTACAACTCTTTGCACACATGTCCGGGAGGGCTGGCCAGTCAACGTGGATGAGAACCTACTACCATGTCAAAGAGTACGTGACGAGCTGTCCTGTTGGGGGTCGCTGTACATGGCCTAGGGACATCGCACCTGAGGTTTCGGGGCCTGGGGTACTTCGCATAGCACATGAGGGACACCTGGCGGTAGTGAAGACGAAGCAAAGCTCCGTGTGGTGGCCCTGCATTGATGCTGAAGTGGAGGAGCTGGAACGTAACTGCCCCTGCTTGCCTTCTGAACGTGAAAACGCGCCCCTCACCCACACTTCATGGCCTGCAGCATCATGATAGGATTTTCAGGTAGACCTCTGTGGTAAACTTCATGGCGCACCGGCACATGCCTGGTTTTTGCTGGACGTTCATGACTTGCGCTCCAAGTGGCCTGAAGTGGTTGAGTTGAGCTACATCAGAATGCCCACCATTACTTTTTCTCAGGGCATTCAATCGATCGCAATTGGACAAACCAAACAGTCCAGTTGCGATTGATTGAATGCCCTGAGAATACAATGACCTGGAGGAATGAGAACATCCATGGACATGCCCACCATTACTGACCGTCTGGACAGGCTTTTTGGTCGCAGGGGCTTACCCAGGGCCATCACAACGACAATAGCAACGACAACGACAGCGTCTTCTCCCCGTCATCTTTGTTGTAGCGGTGTAGCGTGCAAGGACGGGAGTGGAAGAAGTGTCAAAAGACGGAGCTAACTTTTTTAATGACATTCAGACTTCACTTAAACCAATAACGGAGCAGCATCTCCTCATCCAGAAACAACCACACCGGAATAGCAAGGCCAGAAATGTGTCCCGTGAAAAACCGTCCGACCGGAACTCTAATAACTAAAGTTCCTTGGGTGAATAATGTAAACTCACTACACCGGTATGTTTTAGCGCTTTCATGGCGAGTTTACTGACAGATATAAGTAAGAACTTTACACTACTTTATATTAGAAATGGCAACAGCTGAGGATGAATGTGCCATAACAAGAAGATAGAGAGAAAGCAGAAGCTTATCAACTACGGCGTCGGCGTGGACGTGCACAATTTTTCAGGATTTATGCAGATCCCAAATACAGATCAGCAGGTACCAGAAGGTAAGAAAAGTTTATTTTGCATAATATTTCGAAGCAAAACACCAGATAATATGTCCTACCTTATACACACACCATAATATAAATAAAGTTGATTTGATTTGATTTGATAATAAAACTCCTATGTTGAAGCACAGTACAATCCATCAAGCGGTGTGGCTTCATAGCTTACCAAAGTCGTATAACCATTTTGATGATTTTTGAGCGCTGTGTGCAATGTTCTATATTTTCAATGGAACATATAAAATGTTGGTGTTGAGTCATATTGCCATCATAGTGCAGGCTACACTTATCTCTTATGTTTGACTGCCATCTACTGGTCACACTTATCATTACACCATGTACCAAATAAAATAGCTTCGAGGTGGGAGAGCTCAACCAAACTTGTTCCGTACATTAGGCGCACCAGGTTATAAAGCGCACTGTGGAGTTTTGAGAAAAGACAATTATTTTATGTGCGCCTTATTGTCCAGAAAATATGGCAATTAAAAAAAGAGAGGAAGACTGCAGGATTTTACGAAACAACGAGAAACTTTTCACTTCCGAGAAGAAGTGTCGGAATACAAGCAATACAATCAGTGAGTGTGCCGCACACGCCATCATTTACGAATTACTATTGTGGGCAAATTGCTGACTCGGCCATACTGTGCTGAGCAATAGTGTGTGTACCGAATGACCGACTAACTTGCATAAAAGACCAATGTATCTTTGAGGCAAAGTGGGAGATGAGGATCGTCACACGTTTCCTCTTTGCCACGACTGCTACCCTTTTGTAATGGAGAGGTGCGTCAACCATTCTTTACTTCACAGATTGCCTGCGCCCCTTAAAGTGGTGTTTTTTATACTGTAATAACAGTGATTAATTTCTTTTTACACTTGTATGAAAAGTAAGAATGTTAAAATCTAAGGAAAATCTAATTTAAAAAATTTGTATGCACGTACAACACTTAAAACCTATAGCATATCCGTATGGGGAATTAAATTATGGAACGGATTAACCAAAGCAATCAAACAAAGCACCAATATGATTCAGTTTAAGAGACTGTTCAAACTACAAGTGTTCACAAAGTACACAGAACAAGAATTATGACGAACATCTTGTACCCTTTTTTTTTTTTTTTAGGGATAAAGATTATTTATGTATTTAATATTTGTTTACTTACTATGGTATATTATTTGGTTATTTATTATTTATTCACTGTTCTGTTACAGAGCACAAGGAAATTGGATAAAATTGCTATGGTATGAAAAGGGGTAAAATTAAATAAGCTCAGCTTCTTCCTACTCCTTTTCAAACGCGCTGTAATGAAACAACTGGAAATATGTGATGCATTACATTGTATCGTATGTATGTTCCAAATAAACTGAAACTGAACTGAACTGAAAAAAGGTGTGTCACTGATATATATTATTATTATTATTGTTTTTAAATTCTAATAATGTAATTAAACCGTGGTTAACTTCTTTTTGCTTGGCACTCAGCATCAAGGGTTGGAATTGGGGGTTAAATCACCAAAAATGATTCCCGAGCGTGACCACCGCTGCTGCTCACTGCTCCCCTCACCTCCCAGGGGGTGGAACAAGGGGATGGGTCAAATGCAGAGGATAATCTCACCACACCTAGTGTGTGTGTGACTATCGGTGGTACTTTGACTTTAAACTTGTACAACTATTCAGCATGTTAATATGCGAGTTAAAACATCACCTGTACAGTTAAAAGTTTTACAAAGGCAACAGATGAATCATAATTTGGTAATTTGATTAAAAATGGATCCTGAATGTGCTCAAAATGATAAAAGGCTGCGGACTGACGGCGTCTAAACGGCGAAGCGGAGTAATCCGGTGCACGGACATGTAAATGAGGAAAAAAAGAAAAAGGAAGGAACGTACAAGGCTAATTATGTTCCTAACTGACTGATTAAGTCTCTTTTACCAGTCGCCTTCTGTGTAAATTGCGTTTCTATCTTGGGAAATTAACTAGGCTATGTGGACCGCACATGTGTTGCTGCACTCTTCATGTTAATACTCATCTGATCCGCTCTTTTATGTAGTGTGTGTGTGTGTGTGTGTGTGTGTGTGTTCTTGTATTTCTACCTTTCTTGACACATCAACAAGGAAAAGTACCTTCCATATGAGGACCGGTGAACAAGTTAGGACGGAAATCATGGTCCCCATACAGAAAACCATTGCATCTAATAGAGAATGTCTCATTTGCACCCCTGGTGGTGAAATCTATCAAAATTAGGGTGGTCCCAAAAAGGAGGGATTTTTCAAATTGACTTTGTGTCTGTTTTAAAAGTGCTCCCCCTATGGCCAACATATGAAATAACAAGTGTGTGTAAAAATGTTAAGTGCTTCCCCTTTGGCCAACATACGTAATAACAAGTGTGTGTAAGAAATGGAAATGCGCCCCCTTTGGCCAAAATTAATAAAAGAAAGAAAATAAATATGTATATGGCGACATACTGTAATAACTTGAAGTAAATAATGAAGATTAAAAATCAATTACCAACAAAACTAGTTACTGCTTTTAGGTTGTTTTTTTTAAACTAAAAGCAGTCTTTTTCTCACAATGTGTCGACTTTTTTCTTATAAAATTGGGAATAATTTCTCATAATCTTTCTGCTTCTGTAATATTGCAACATTTTCTCATAAAATTATTACTTTTTTATGTAAAATTATTACTTTTTTATGTAAAATTATTAGTTTTTAATGCAAAATGGTGACATTTGTCATATAAAGTTCTGACTTTTATCACATTATTGCCAATTTGTTTTGTCGTTCTTGTAAAACGGTGACATTTTTTGAGTAAAATTGTGACTTGTGTCATAATTTTGCCAAGCAAAAATTCAGATGATTATCATAATAGTGCCAAAATGTTTAAGCTTTCATAAAACTACCAAAATGTTAAGCTTTTCTTGTAAAATTGTCACTGGTATGGAGTAAAATTCCAACTTTTATCATAATATTGCACACATGTTCAGTTTTTCTTGTAAAATTTGGAATTGCGTTGAGTAAAATGACGACTCTTATTATAATACTGCAAACATGTGTGTGCATATATTATTAATGTTGTAAATACACATTTTTATACATCTAGAAAGGGTGGTCCTAAAGAGGTAGGCATTTTTCGGAGGTCTCAAGAAGGTGAAAAATACAATAATGTGTGTGTGTGTGTGTGTGTGTGTGTGTGTGTGTGTGTGTGTGTGTGTGTGTTCTTGTATTTCTACCTTTCTTGACACATCAACAAGGAAAAGTACCTTCCATATGAGGACCGGTGAACAAGTTAGGACGGAAATCATGGTCCCCATACAGAAAACCATTGCATCTAATAGAGAATGTCTCATTTGCACCCCTGGTGGTGAAATCTATCAAAATTAGGGTGGTCCCAAAAAGGAGGGATTTTTCAAATTGACTTTGTGTCTGTTTTAAAAGTGCTCCCCCTATGGCCAACATATGAAATAACAAGTGTGTGTAAAAATGTTAAGTGCTTCCTTCCCCTTTGGCCAACATACGTAATAACAAGTGTGTGTAAGAAATGGAAATGCGCCCCCTTTGGCCAAAATTAATAAAAGAAAGAAAATAAATATGTATATGGCGACATACTGTAATAACTCGAAGTAAATAATGAAGATTAAAAATCAATTACCAACAAAACTAGTTACTGCTTTTAGGTTGTTTTTTTTAAAAACTAAAAGCAGTCTTTTTCTCACAATGTGTCGACTTTTTTCTTATAAAATTGGGAATAATTTCTCATAATCTTTCTGCTTCTGTAATATTGCAACATTTTCTCGTAAAATTATTACTTTTTTATGTAAAATTATTACTTTTTTATGTAAAATTATTAGTTTTTAATGCAAAATGGTGACATTTGTCATATAAAGTTCTGACTTTTATCACATTATTGCCAATTTGTTTTGTCGTTCTTGTAAAACGGTGACATTTTTTGAGTAAAATTGTGACTTGTGTCATAATTTTGCCAAGCAAAAATTCAGATGATTATCATAATAGTGCCAAAATGTTTAAGCTTTCATAAAACTACCAAAATGTTAAGCTTTTCTTGTAAAATTGTCACTGGTATGGAGTAAAATTCCAACTTTTATCATAATATTGCACACATGTTCAGTTTTTCTTGTAAAATTTGGAATTGCGTTGAGTAAAATGACGACTCTTATTATAATACTGCAAACATGTGTGTGCATATATTATTAATGTTGTAAATACACATTTTTATACATCTAGAAAGGGTGGTCCTAAAGAGGTAGGCATTTTTCGGAGGTCTCAAGAAGGTGAAAAATACAATAATGTGTGTGTGTGTGTGTGTGTGTGTGTGTGTGTGTGTGTGTGTGTGTGTGTTCTTGTATTTCTACCTTTCTTGACACATCAACAAGGAAAAGTACCTTCCATATGAGGACCGGTGAACAAGTTAGGACGGAAATCATGGTCCCCATACAGAAAACCATTGCATCTAATAGAGAATGTCTCATTTGCACCCCTGGTGGTGAAATCTATCAAAATTAGGGTGGTCCCAAAAAGGAGGGATTTTTCAAATTGACTTTGTGTCTGTTTTAAAAGTGCTCCCCCTATGGCCAACATATGAAATAACAAGTGTGTGTAAAAATGTTAAGTGCTTCCCCTTTGGCCAACATACGTAATAACAAGTGTGTGTAAGAAATGGAAATGCGCCCCCTTTGGCCAAAATTAATAAAAGAAAGAAAATAAATATGTATATGGCGACATACTGTAATAATTTGAAGTAAATAATGAAGATTAAAAATCAATTACCAACAAAACTAGTTACTGCTTTTAGGTTGTTTTTTTTAAAACTAAAAGCAGTCTTTTTCTCACAATGTGTCGACTTTGTTCTTATAAAATTGGGAATAATTTCTCATAATCTTTCTGCTTCTGTAATATTGCAACATTTTCTCGTAAAATTATTACTTTTTTATGTAAAATTATTACATTTTTATGTAAAATTATTAGTTTTTAATGCAAAATGGTGACATTTGTCATATAAAGTTCTGACTTTTATCACATTATTGCCAATTTTTTTTGTCGTTCTTGTAAAACGGTGACATTTTTTGAGTAAAATTGTGACTTGTGTCATCATTTTGCCAAGCAAAAATTCAGATGATTATCATAATAGTGCCAAAATGTTTAAGCTTTCATAAAACTACCAAAATGTTAAGCTTTTCTTGTAAAATTGTCACTGGTATGGAGTAAAATTCCAACTTTTATCATAATATTGCACACATGTTCAGTTTTTCTTGTAAAATTTGGAATTGCGTTGAGTAAAATGACGACTCTTATTATAATACTGCAAACATGTGTGTGCATATATTATTAATGTTGTAAATACACATTTTTATACATCTAGAAAGGGTGGTCCTAAAGAGGTAGGCATTTTTCGGAGGTCTCAAGAAGGTGAAAAATACAATAATGTGTGTGTGTGTGTGTGTGTGTGTGTGTGTGTGTCTGTGTGTGTTCCTGTATTTCTACCCTTCTTGAGACATCAACAAGGAAAAGTACCTTCCATATGAGGACCGGTGAACAAGTTAGGACCAAAATCATGGTCCCCATACGGAAAACCATTGCATCTAATAGAGAATGTCTCATTTGCACCCCTGGTGGTGAAATCTATCAAAATTAGGGTGGTCCCAAAAAGGAGGGATTTTTCAAATTGACTTTAAATGATAAATGAGTTGTACTTGTATAGCGCTTTTCTACCTTCAAGGTACTCAAAGCGCTTTGACACTACTTCCACATTTACCCATTCACACACACATTCACACACACATTCACACACTGATGGAGGGAGCTGCCATGCAAGGCGCTAACCAGCACCCATCAGGAGCAAGGGTGAAGTGTCTTGCTCAGGACACAACGGACATGACGAGGTTGGTACTAGGTGTGGATTGAACCAGGGACCCTTGGGTTGCGCACGGCCACTCTTCCACTGCGCCACGCCGTCCCTTAAAACAGACACTTTGTGTCTGTTTTAAAAGTGCTCCCCCTATG
Organism: Nerophis lumbriciformis; assembly: GCF_033978685.3. Classification (NCBI taxonomy): domain Eukaryota; kingdom Metazoa; phylum Chordata; class Actinopteri; order Syngnathiformes; family Syngnathidae; genus Nerophis; species Nerophis lumbriciformis. The sequence continues at coordinate 22,765,915 of NC_084581.2, forward strand.
GCCAACATATGAAATAACAAGTGTGTGTAAAAATGTTAAGTGCTTCCCCTTTGGCCAACATACGTAATAACAAGTGTGTGTAAGAAATGGAAATGCGCCCCCTTTGGCCAAAATTAATAAAAGAAAGAAAATAAATATGTATATGGCGACATACTGTAATAACTTGAAGTAAATAATGAAGATTAAAAATCAATTACCAACAAAACTAGTTACTGCTTTTAGGTTGTTTTTTTTAAACTAAAAGCAGTCTTTTTCTCACAATGTGTCGACTTTGTTCTTATAAAATTGGGAATAATTTCTCATAATCTTTCTGCTTCTGTAATATTGCAACATTTTCTCGTAAAATTATTACTTTTTTATGTAAAATTATTACTTTTTTATGTAAAATTATTAGTTTTTAATGCAAAATGGTGACATTTGTCATATAAAGTTCTGACTTTTATCACATTATTGCCAATTTGTTTTGTCGTTCTTGTAAAACGGTGACATTTTTTGAGTAAAATTGTGACTTGTGTCATAATTTTGCCAAGCAAAAATTCAGATGATTATCATAATAGTGCCAAAATGTTTAAGCTTTCATAAAACTACCAAAATGTTAAGCTTTTCTTGTAAAATTGTCACTGGTATGGAGTAAAATTCCAACTTTTATCATAATATTGCACACATGTTCAGTTTTTCTTGTAAAATTTGGAATTGCGTTGAGTAAAATGACGACTCTTATTATAATACTGCAAACATGTGTGTGCATATATTATTAATGTTGTAAATACACATTTTTATACATCTAGAAAGGGTGGTCCTAAAGAGGTAGGCATTTTTCGGAGGTCTCAAGAAGGTGAAAAATACAATAATGTGTGTGTGTGTGTGTGTGTGTGTGTGTGTGTGTGTGTCTGTGTGTGTTCCTGTATTTCTACCCTTCTTGAGACATCAACAAGGAAAAGTACCTTCCATATGAGGACCGGTGAACAAGTTAGGACCAAAATCATGGTCCCCATACGGAAAACCATTGCATCTAATAGAGAATGTCTCATTTGCACCCCTGGTGGTGAAATCTATCAAAATGAGGGTGGTCCCAAAAAGGAGGGATTTTTCAAATTGACTTTGTGTCGGTTTTAAAAGTGCTCCCCCTATGGCCAACATATGAAATAACAAGTGTATGTAAAAAATTTTAAGTGCTCCCCCTTTGGCTAACATATGAAATAACAAGTGTGTGTGAGAAATGGAAATGCGTCCTCTTTGGCCAAAATTAATAAAAGAAAGAAAATAAATATGTATATGGAGACATACTGCAATAACTTGAAGTAAATAATGAAGATTAAAAACCAAATAACAATAAATAATAAAATGGGCCGGCGTGGCGCAGTGGAAGAGTGGCCGTGCGCGACCCGAGGGTCCCTGGTTCAATCCCCACCTAGTACCAACCTCGTCATGTCCGTTGTGTCCTGAGCAAGACACTTCACCCTTGCTCCTGATGGGTGCTGGTTAGCGCCTTGCATGGCAGCTCCCTCCATCAGTGTGTGAATGTGTGTGTGAATGGGTAAATGTGGAAGTAGTGTCAAAGCGCTTTGAGTACCTTGAAGGTAGAAAAGCGCTATACAAGTACAACCCATTTATCATTTATTTATTTATCATTTATAACCAACAAAAAATTAAATAACTTTTTTTTTTTAACTAAAAACAGTCTTTTTCTCACAATGTGTCGACTTTTTTCTCATAAAATTGGGAATAATTTCTCATATTCTTTCTGCTTCTGTAATATTGCAACATTTTCTCATAAAATTATTACTTTTTTTTAATGTCAAATTATTACTTTTTAATGCAAAATGGTGACATTTGTCATATAAAATTCTGACTTTTATCACAATATTGCCAATTTTGTTTTTGTCGGTTTTTTTGAGTAAAATTGTGACTTTTGTCATAATTTTGCCAAGCTAAATTCCAATGATCATCATAATAGTGCCAAAATGTTTTTAAGCTTTTTTTTTTTTTTTTTTTTTTTTTTAATAAAACTGCGACTTTTGTCGAGTGAAATTACGACTCTTTTCATAAAACTGCCAAAATGGTAAGCTTTTCTTGTAAAATTGCAACTGGTATGGAGTAAAATGGCAACATTTATCCTAATATTGCACAAATGTTCAGTTTTTCTCGTAAAATTTGGACTTGCGTTGAGTCAAATTATGACTTTTGTTATAATACTGCAACAATTTGTGTGCATATATTATTAATGTTGTAAATACACATTCTTATATATCTAGAAAGGGTGGTCCTAAAGTGGTAGGCTTTTTTCGTAGGTCTCAAGAAGGTAACAAATACAAGAATGTGTGTGTGTGTGTGTGTGTGTGTGTGGAGCGGGAGGCTTGGGGCAGAATGCAAAATGAACTTTGAAGAAACAATTTCCATGTAATCCGTCAGCAGGCCGCCGTCGATCCCGTCGATACTCCGCTAATTACAAAATCAATGTCCATGAATTTCCACAGCTGTCACACCCACAGGGCCCAAAGCCGGCAGCGTTCAAAGGAGCCGACGCTGCCCTCTCGGCCCCTCTCTCGCCTCAACCCTACCATCCTCTCTCACGCGTCTCCCTTTACCTCCTCGTTCGCCCGTAGAGAGTTTGTCATCACACGGCGACTAAACCCCTTAGCTCGGCGTTTTTTTCCTCCCTCCCGGTCGGGCAGGAGAAAAGGCAGCTATAGCGGCACAATTGATTAGTGTGGGGGGGCCGAGGGGGGCGGGGGGGGCAAACTGTCGATACAGGAGCGCCAGCATCTTCACATCGGAACAAACGAGGCCCGTCGCTGCCTGACGCTCATTCCACTCCACTTAACACATTTTATTGACAGCCCCTGTTTTCCTAATGAAATGCTAAATATATCATGGCAGCTACTGTTATGGAGACGGAGAGAAGCAGAGCGCAATGTGACACATTACACACACACACACACACACACACACACACACACACAGTGGGTGTTAAATTAAAACGGGGCCCCGCCGTCGACCTTTTTTTGTCCCGTCTTATCTCGATACCCTTCAGCGTGGCAGCGATGGGCGCGCCAGATACAGGAGACAATTTGGGTTTTTATTTCTTTGTTTGCTTTAATTAGAACTTTCAGATTTTTAAGGCTGCCAAAGATGGGTATCACAAAGCACAATAAAGGGAAAATGAGGCAGCGCAGGGGTTAGTGCGCGTGCCTTGCAATAAGAAGGTCCTGGGTTCGATCCCAGGGCTCAGGGTCTTTCTGTGTGGAGTTTGCATGTTCTCCCCGTGACTGCGTGGGTTCCCTCCAGGTACTCCGGCTTCCTCCCACCTCCAAAGGGGGTAGGTTGATTGGCAACACTAAATTGGCCCTAGTGTGTGAATGTGAGTGTGATAGTTAAAGTTAAAGTACCACTGATAGTCACACACACACACACTACCTACCTACTCAGTGGCCTAGTGGTTAGAGTGTCCGCCCTGAGATCAGTAGGTCAAGAGTTCAAACCCCGGCCGAGTCATACCAAAGACTATAAAAATGGGACCCATTACCTCCCTGCTTGGCACTCAGCATCAAGGGTTGGAATTGGGGGTTAAATCACCAAAAATGATTCCCGGGCGCGGCCACCGCTGCTGCTCACTGCTCCCCTCAGCTCCCAGGGGGGTGATCAAGGGTGATGGGTCAAATGCAGAGAATAATTTTGCCACACGAAGTGTGTTTGTGACAAAAATGAGCTCAGATGAATCCTGTTTCAACTGATCATCCTTGAGATGTTCCTACAGCTTAACTGCAGTCCACCCGTGGTAAAAAATGATTGGACATGATTTGGAAAGGCACACACATGTGAAGTGAAGTGAATTATATTTATATAGCGCTTTTCTCTAGTGACTCAAAGCGCTTTTTACATAGTGAAACCCAATATCTAAGTTACATTTAAACCAGTGTGGGTGGCACTGGGAGCAGGTGGGTAAAGTGTCTTGCCCAAGGACACAACAACACTGACTAGGATGGCGGAAGCGGGGATCGAACCTGGAACCCTCAAGTTGCTGGCACGGCCACTCTACCAACCGAGCTATACCGCCCCTTATATATAGACATGTGCCATGTCTATATATAAGATACCACACTTGACAGTGCATCGAAAGAATTGTCTGTAGACCTTCGAAAAAGGATTGTCTAGAGGCACTAATCTGGGGAAGGGTAAAGAAAAATATCTTCTGCCTTGAAGGTCCCAATGAGCACAGTGGCCTCTATTATCCGTAAATGGAAGAAGTTTGGAACCACCAGCAATCTTCTGGGAGAAGGGCCCGAGTCAGGGAGGTGACCAAGAACCCGATGGTCCCTCTGTCAGAACTGCAGCATTCCTCTGTGGAGAGAGGAGAACCTTCCAAAAGGACAACCATCTCTGCAGAAAACCACCAATCAGGCCTGTATGGTATAGAGGCCAGATGGAAGCCATTCCTTCGTAAAAGTTTGCCAAAATGCACCTGAAAGTCTCTCAGACCATGAGAAACAAAATGATCTTGTCTGATTAACCAAAGATTGAACTCTTTGACGTGAACACCAGGCGTCATGTTGGGAGGAAGCCAGGCACCGCTCATCACCAGGCTAATATCATCCCTATAGTGAAGCATGGCGGTGGCAGCGTCATGCTGTGGGGATGGTTTTTCAGCGGCAGGAACTGGGAGACTAGTCAGGATAGAGGGAAAGATGAACGCAACAATGTAAAGAGACATCCTGGAAGAAAACCTGCCCCAGAGCGCTCTTGAACTCAGACTGAGGCGACGGTTCATCTTTCAGCAGGACAACGACCCTAAGCACAAAGGAATGGCTTCAGGACAACTCTGTAAATGTCCTTAAGTGGCCCAGCCAGAGCCCAGACTTAAATTTGATTGAAAATCTCCGGAGAGATCTAAAAATGACAGCGCATCAACACTTCCCATCCAACCTGCTGCAAAGAGGACTGGGCAAAACTCCCCAAAGATAGGTGCGCCGAGCTTGTGGCATCGTATTCAAAAAGACGTGAGGCTGTGATTGCTGCCAAAGGTGCATCAACAAAGTATTGAAGTGCATTATATTTATATAGCGCTTTTCTCTAGTGACTCAAAGCGCTTTTTACATAGTGAAACCCAATATCTAAGTTACATTTAAACCAGTGTGGGTGGGACTGGGAGCAGGTGGGTAAAGTGTCTTGCCCAAGGACACAACGGCAGTGACTAGGATGGCGGAAGCTGGGATTGAACCTGCAACCCTCAAGTTGCTGGCACGGCCACTCTACCAACCAAGCTATACCGCCCCCTGTGAATACTTATGTTCATGTGATCTTATTTAAAAAAAAATATTTTTAATACATTTGCAAAAATTGAAAAACATATTTTTCTCATATTGTCATTATGGGGTATTGAGTGTAGAATTTTGATGACAGAAATGAATGTATTCCTTTGTGGATTAAGGTTGTAACATAACAAAATGGGGAAAAAGTGGTATACTTTTCAGATGCACTGTATATGAGTGCAAAAAAACGCTTGCCAAAGATCCTCTAAATCAGGGGTGCTCATTACGTCGATCGCGAGCTACCGGTCGATCTCGGAGGGTGTGTCAGTCGATCACTAGCCAGCCATTAAAAAAATAGTCCTAAAAATGAGCGATCATAAATCTTCACTATGACGTCAATTTCGTCACTTGATTGACATTCACTGCACCCGAGGGTCTTCTCAGATGACGCTGGCTGCTGCCAGCTCATTAAAATTACCGACTGGAAGGCGAGAAACACTTTATTTCAACAGACTCTGGCGTGTACCTGTCGTCAACTCCAAAGACCGACTGCACAGTTGCACAATAAAAGCGCTACTTCCTCCTGCCTGCGCTACCAAAATAAGAGTCTCAGAAAGCTGGCGTGCACAAGCTAGCAAGCTACGGAGTTTGCCAACAATGTATTTCTTGTAAAGTGTATACAAAGGAGTACGGAAGCTGGATAAATAAAATGCCAAAAACCAACCACTTTCATGTGGTATTGGACAGAAAGGAGGACTTTTTTTCTCCTCCATTCGAAAATGCGGACCTTATTAGCACTACTGTCTGATTCCAATCAATGCAAGTGATCAGAATCAGGTAATACACCAACTTATATTCTTGTCTTCATGAAAGAAAGGAATCTATATGTGTTAAACATGCTTGTATTATCTTTAAACACCTTTAACTTATTAACAATATTAACTATATGGGTTAAACATGCTTGTTTTATCTTTAAACACCTTTAACTTATTACCAATATTAACTATACGTGTTAAACATGCTTGTATTATCTTTAAACACCTTTAACTTGTTAACAATATTAACTATATGTGTTAAACATGCTTGTATTATCTTTAAACACCTTTAACTTGTTAACAATATTAACTATGTGTTAAACATTCTTGTATTATCATTAAACACCTTTAATTTATTAACAATATTAACTATATGTGTTAAACATGCTTGCATTATCACTAAACATCTTTAACTTGTTAACAATATTAACTATATGTGTTAAACATGTTTGCATTATCTTTAAACACCTTTAACTTAACAATATTAACTATATGTGTTAAACATGCTTGTATTATCATTAATCACCTTTAACTTGTTAACAATATTAACTATATGTAATAAACAAACTTGTATTTTCATTAAACACCTTTAATTTATTAACAATATTAACTATATGTGTTAAACATGCTTGTATTATCATTAAACACCTTTAACTTGTTAACAAAAACATATGTTTCATAAATAAGTAAATATAAATGATATATATGAATGAGGTAGATCCCCACGACTTGATCAATTGAAAAGTAGCTCGCCTGCAGAAAAAGTGTGAGCACCCCTGCTCTAAATAAAAGGAGTGCTCTGCTGACCTACTTCAGGAACGCTAGTCAAAGATCCTCTCTGTGACAGAAGAGCAGGGCTGTTTTGACCGACTGGCTGAGCTCACCTGAGTTGGCGAGCGCGATGGCTTTGAGCGTGACAAACTCCTCCTTGTCGACGCGCAGCTTCTTGTAGCGTCGCACCAGCGGCAGGATGGCAATGTGCAGGTCCAGCAGGCCCGAGCTCCTCGCCTGCTCCTCGTCCACCACGTAGTCCTCGGCGTAGACGATCTCGTCCTCGCAGGGCAGCGAGCGGAAGACGATGCTGAGCACCAGGATCTCCATCCAGGCGCTCTGGAGGAGGCTCATCTGGTCGGCCAGGGAGAGTGTGGAGAAGCCTGGGGGAAAAAAACAACATGGGCATTAACAGCTGTGGCTGTAGGCAACCTCCTGATATTGTGAAGTATCACATTTCCGGTGTGAAAGTTACTGTTGTTGACATGAACCTATCAGCAGTATTAATGCTGGCTCAGTACTTTGCTCCTTACTGCTTACTGTTGCTGCTGGGTTGTGTGACGTACAAAACCCAAAACCAGTGAAGTTGGCACGTTGTGTAAATCGTAAAAAAAAACAGAATACAATGATTTGCAAATCCTTTTCAACTTATATTCAATTGAATAGAATGCAAATACAAGATATTTCATGTTCGAACTGGAAAACGTTATTTTTTGCAAATATTAGCTCATTTGGAATTTGATGCCTGCAACATGTTTCAAAAAAGCTGGCACAAGTGGCAAAAAAGACTGAGAAAGTTGAGGAATAGTCATCAAACACTCATTTGGAAAATCCCACAGGTGAACAGGCTAATTGGGAACAGGTGGGTGCCATGATTGGGTATAAAAGCAGCTTCCATGAAATGCTCAAGTCATTCACAAACTAGGATGGGGCGAGGGTCACCACTTTGTGAACAAATGCGTGAGCAAATTGTCGAACAGTTTAAGAACAACGTTTCTCAACCAGCTATTGCAAGGGATTTTGGGATTTCACCATCTACGGCCCGTAACATCATTAAAAAGTTCAGAGAATCTGCACGTAAGCGATGATATTACGGACCTTCGATCCCTCAGGCGCTACTGCATCAAAAAGCGACATCGGTGTGTAAAGGATATCACCACATGGGCTCAGGAACACTTCAGAAAACCACTGTCAGTAACTACCGTTTGTCGCTACATCTGTAAGTGCAAGTTAAAACTCTACTATGCAAAGCGAAAGCCATTTATCAACAACACCCAGAAACGCCACCGGCTTCGCTGGGCCCGAGCTCATCTAAGATGGACTGATGCAAAGTGGAAAAGTGGTCTGTGGTCTGACGAGTTCACATTTTGAATTGTTTTTGGAAAATGGACGTTGTGTCTGTCCTCCGGAACAAAGAGGAAAATAACTATTGACGCTGTTATAGACGCAAAGTTGAAAAGCCAGCATCTGTGATGGTATGGGGGTGTATTAGTGCCCAAGGCATGGGTAACTTACACATCTGTGAAGGCACCATTAATGCTGAAAGGTACATACAAGTTTTGGAGCAATGTATGTTGCCATCCGAGCAACGTTATCATGGACGCCCCTGCTTATTTCAGCAAGACAATGCCAAGCCACGTGTTACAACAGCGTGGCTTCGTAGTAAAAGAGTGCGGGTACTAGACTGGCCTGCCTGTAGTCCAGACCTGTCTTCTATTGAAAATGTGTGGCACAATATGAAGCCTAAAATACCACAACAGAGACCTGAACAACTTAAGCTGTACATCAAGCAAGAATGGGAAAGAATTCCACCTGAGAAGCTTAAAAAATGTGTCTCCTCAGTTCCCAAACGTTTACTGAGTGTTGTTAAAATGAAAGGCCATGTAACACAGTGGTAAAAATGCCCCTGTGCTAACTTTTTGTTGCTGCTATTAAATTTTAAGTTAATGATTATTTGCAAAAAAAAAAAAGCTTCTCAGTTTGAACATTAAATATCTTGTCTTTGCAGTCTATTCAATTGAATATAAGTTGAAAAGGATTTGCAAGTCATTGTATTCAGTTTTTATTTACGAATTACACAACTTCACTGGTTTTGGGTTTTGTACTTTCTCATGCATCCGGAACATTACGAAAGTTAAAAGCTGTTGGCGACCCATCTTGTCGCCTGTAGGACACCGTGCATCAAACGGTCCGACACCTGAAAAGGACCCGGACCACCACAATGGCCTTCACTCCTCCACGGTGATTGGGACAGAAAAGCGGACGTGAGTATTGACCACCAGACTTTCCTAAACGGGAGGTAATATGGACGGGAATTGTGCACCTAAAAGACGCTTCTTATCAAGCAAATGGAGAAACGACGAGCCTCACAGAATGGGAGCGCGTTCGGGGAGGTTGCCATTGATTAGTAGATTGTAATCAGTCCACCAAATGCGAAAGGGCATCGATCCCAGCCTCCGATCTGACAAACCGACAGCTGATGGAGGACATCCGGTACACGTTTAGCTGAGTGGGAGGAGGAGGACCGCAGGGAGGCGGGGGTCTGAGCGTTTTGGGACGACTGGGGGATCACAGGATGCAAACACTGTAGCGCGTGCATCAGGAATTCAACACTCTGGCCCCCAAAAGACACTTTTACAGCCAGGCTTACAAAGTATTTAGTGTGATCACATGAGATCAATGCGTGCTAAGCCCAAATGACTTCAAACAAGAGGACATTTATAATGCTAATTCAAGGCATCCTCATGAAACTTTTGAGTAAATTGTACACAATACTGAAAAGTATCCATCTGTAAGACAAAAAACTAGGAAAAAGAAAAGATTAAATGGTAGAAAGATGCAATAATGTTATTGGACAGCAACCATATTTTATTTACATACAGAATCAGTCATTTAAAGTACCAATGATAGTCACAGACACACACCATGTGTGGTGAAATTTGTCCTCTGCATTTTTTTTTTCATTTTTTTTTTTGTCCTGTCCAGCTTCTCAGGCAAATCATATAGTTGATGTAGATGCCCATGTCGGCTGTTCAGATTTACTTTACAAAAGAGAAGTGTAGGATACTTCTCTTGTTGCCTTATTTGTATTTGACTTTATTAAATGTATTTATATTATCATTTAGTGCAGCCGGGCCGGAGCAGGAGGGGATAGAAAGAGAAAAAAAAAGAAGACAGAGGGGGAAATTGTGGGGACAAGAGGGGGATTAGACAGAGAGACAAAAACAACAACAGCAAACAACAACAACAACAACAATAGAGCAACATCAGCAAATATGACATGTACAAATATGATGGTAAAAGTAATAGCAAATAAGCAGTTAGCGAAAAATAAAAAATAATACAGAAATGACAATGAGCATTATTACACTACAAATGGATCAATACAAATACCAATAGAAATAGCGCTATTGATAATGAACAATACCAATAATTTACCTTTATTATCAACAATACAGTTGTTTAAATGCAACAATACATATACGTAATGATAACTTGAGATACGAAAGAATGCAGAAAAATGGAGGGGGAGAAAGAGAAGCAACCTACATTAACCTTGTAGATTGTTATAGTCACAATAGGTTAAGCTTTGTCAGTGTGCCATGTGTTACACCCAGTTTACCCTAGGGCAACAACGTTAATATATGTTTGATGAAACGTGATTATGTGCATGAGTGTAAGTATGCATATGTACTTGTATATGTACAGAATGTGTATATGTGTTTGTACAATGAATGTATATGTACAGAATGTGTATATGTGTTTGTACAGTGAATGTATATGTACAGTATGTGTATGTGTATGTTTGTATATTGAATGTGCGTGTGGATGTACGAACATTAGGTAGGTAAATATGTACTGTATTTGTGTATGTATGTGGGAGCGTAGGTACCTATGTACGTATGTGAGCATATGTGAATTTGCATGTACAGTACATTCGACTCCCAGTGTGCGTGGGAGCCAGAGCACGGCCCCATCACCCCCGAGAGCCCAACCCACAAACAGGAGGCGTGGTGCCCAGGGAACCAGGGACCACCGCCCCCACGCAGCCAGGCCGGCCAGCGACAGGAACCCCAGAGACCGACCCACCGTACCGCCCACAAGGGCCAGCAGCAGGCCGCAGACAGACGCACCCGGCAGAGGACAGGGCACGAGAAAAGCAGGGGACAGCCAGACCCCAAGCCAGCGAGAGACCACACCCCACACGGGCAGAAAGGCGAGACGCCCCGCCCGAGGGACCCAGAGACTCCCCGCAACCGGACGGGAAGACCGCCCCCGCCCCACCGGCAACCGGGCCCCCACGAGCCCACCCCCCACCCCCGGAGAGCGCGGCGAGGCCAGCCCCCGGCCACCCCACCCAAACCGGCCGCCGCAGGACCACCCATCACCTTGTTCCACCCCCTGGGAGGTGAGGGGAGCAGTGAGCAGCAGCGGTGGCCGCGCCCGGGAATCATTTTAGGTGATTTAACGCCCAATTCCAACCCTTGATGCCGAGTGTCAAGCAGGGAGGTAATGGCTCCCATTTTTATAGTCTTTGGTATGACTCGGCCACAACCTATCGATCTCAGGGCGGACACTCTAACCACTAGGCCACTGAGCAGGTTTAAATGTTGTGATTTTAAATAGGGCTGTCAAATTTAATGCGTTACCACATGCGATTAATCACAAAGTTATTGCATTAAGCAGCTGAGATAGGCTCCAGCACCCCCCGTGACCCCAAAAGGGACAAGCGGTAGAAAAATGGATGGATGGAATCACAGATTAGGGCTGTGATTCACTTCATATTCTCTACTGCTTGCTAGTGTTACCATATATGAGTTATTGTGCAGAAATATGGGGAAATATCCATAAAAGTACACTTCATTCATTAACGGTGTTACAAAAAAAGATCAGTTAGAATAATACATAATGTTGGATATAGAGAACATACAAACCCTTTATTTATTAAATCGAATATACTGAAATTCCACGACATAGTGAATTTGCAAACAGCTAAAATTATACACAAAGCAAACTATAACCTGCTACCCAAGAATATACAACAATTCTTCTCAACAAAAGAGGAGAAATATAATCTTAGAGGAAAATCTCATTTAAAACATTTGTATGCACGTACAACACTTAAAACCTTTAGCATATCAGTATGTGGAATTAAATTAAGGAATGGATTAAGCAAAGGAATCAAACAATGTACTAATATGATCCACTTCAAGAAACTCTTCAAACTTAAAGTGTTTACAAAGTACAAAGAAGAAGAACCATGATAAACAATCTGAATTTATCTCATCCATCCATTCGTTTTGTAGATAATCTTACTCATCTCACCATATGAAATATTACTTACTTCACTAATTATTATTTATTTATTTTTAATGTTATTACTTATGGAGTATACTGTAGTGTGAATACATTGAGAACAGGAAGTCCAAAAAAGTATTAGCAACTGCTATGTAAAGGAAAATGGGTAGGATTAAATAAGATCTGCTTCTTCCTACTCCTTTTCGAACATGTTGAATAGAGAAACTGGAAATTATGATGTATCATGTTGTATGCATGCATGTTCCAAATAAACACAAACTCAACTCAACTCAGATTACTAACAATGTATTTTTGACCGCACATGCCTTTTTACCTCATCCGCAGATTATTACCTAATAAACCATGCGGGTTGTTATAAGTTCATTATTATTAGGTTTTTTAAAGTACATTTAAATTTAGCAAGCAAGTAAATCACAGCGTTTACTCATGATTGATCAAAATTCCCAAGTACTTTGTAGCACTTTGAGATCCCGTTTGATTAAAAGTGCATTAGAAATTAAATGTATTATTGTTATTTGTATTAAGTGTGTTTAATCTGATTTAAACAATTATTATTTGACAGCACTAATTTTAATACGATATTGTTTTTGTTCACATATAAAATACATTGATTTTGTACTTTTTTAATAACTGCAGTATATTTTGGTATTCAAATATTGTTTAGATTTTTATTTTTATTCTGAAAAACTGAATTTCTTTTTCCCTATAAAAAGAAAAACAACGTAGGAGGTACATGTTTTTTAATTGACAACAACATGCTTTGATTACATATAAATATAATAATTATTACATGACGTATCCTTTTTTTGTGTCCTATGTATTTTTTTGTAATGTAATCTTTTTTGGCAAAGAAATATTAAAAAAGATAATTTTTTTTTTTTAATTAGACAATTACGATACAGTGTTTTATCCAGAGCTGCAACTAACAATTGTTTTGATATTTGACGAGTCAGCAATTATTTCATTGATTAGTCAACAAATCAAACAATTATTGCATATGATATGCTGCACACATTTGAGTTTCACGTTAAGTCTGCAACTTGATTTTAACAAATTTGTTCAAACTATTAATATAGTATATAGTTATATTTATAGTTGTATACAGTTATAGTTATATTGTAACAAAATAAACATACATTACTGAGAAAAAACAATGTTTAAAACATTTGTTTAAAAACAAACCACAGTCAGACCAATGTGGTCTGTAGATTATGCAAGGCACTCGTCCCCACCAAGACCAGTAAAACCACACCACCTTAGCCACGCTCACCCTATACAGCTGTAACTTCTTGGCACTAAACCTGCAGAAAATAAAGCTGAACTACTTATTGTGTGCAAAGAGGAATGTGTCTGTGCAGAATAAGGCATGCAATCCATTTTCCGTCCGTCGACATTAATATTGCAGAATATATGCTAAACGTCAAAACGACCACAATTATGGGAGGAGAGGATGCAAATATAATTATTTACCACGCGTGATGTGATTCATCAACACTCATCACTGTTTTGGGAGCACTATTTTGCGTTTTATTTAGCACGTGTCAGAAGGACGTGCAAACTGACAGTTCCACGCACGGCTGCAGGATCAGTGCTCGCGCTGCACAGAGAATCCTCCGTCCTCCGTGCGTGTGTCAACATTTTGGACGGTCAGAAATAAAAAATATTAGACACATTGTGTATTAAGCAACATCCTTTTATAACTTTATAGCTGATAAAGAACTTAAGGGGCTGATTAAAACAAATTCAAATAATGCATTTTGGTCATTTAATTTTTTTTTTCATGATGTTTGTTTTCTTTACATATAGTATATATTATTAAACTATTTCTTTGTATGAAAAAAAATTATTAAATATGTATTTTTTGCGTCTTGAGCAGAGTACCGTATTTTTCGGACTATAAGTCACACTTAAAATCCTTTCATTTTATCACAAATAGACAGAGCGCCTTATAACCCGGTGTGCCTAATATACGGAATAATTCTGGTTGTGCTTACCGACCTCAAAGCAATTTTATTTGGTACATGGTGTGATGATGAGTGTGGCCAGTAGATGGCAGTCACACATAAGAGATATGTGTAGACTGCAATATTATGCCAGTAAACAACACCAAAACTTTAAATGTTCCATTGAAAATAAAGAACATTACAGACGGCGCTCAAAAATCTGTCCAAATGTTTTGGTACGATTTTGAAGCCGCACCGCTTGATGGATTGTTGGCCCATTACGGCTACTGTAGTCAGAGATACAAGTATTACTATGGTGTGTGTATAAGAACCGCAAAATGGCACCCATTAGCAGACAAGTTCCTGGGGGTGCAGATAACTGACAATATGACCTGGTCCCTACACACCCTCTTGTAAAAAGAGCTCAGCAGCGCATGCACTTTTTGCGTCGGATGAAAAGAGCACAGCTCCCTCCCCCCATTCTCACCACATTCTACACAGGCACTATAGAGAGCCTACTGACCAACAGCATCTCTTTCTGGACTGGAGCCTGCAGTGCCTCAGACTGGAAGTCTCTCCAGAGAGTGGTGAGGACGGCGGAAAAGATCATCAGGACTCCTCTTCCTCCTAACCAGGAGATCGCAAAAAGCCACTGCCTGACCAGGGCTCAGAAAATCTGCAGAGACTCCTCCCACCCCCACCAAGGACTGTTTTCACTGCTGGACTCTAGAAAGAGGTTCCGCAGCCTCCGAACCAGAACCTCCAGGTTCTGCAACAGCTTCTTCCCTCAGGGCGTAAGACTCTTGAACGCATCATAATTAAATTAAATTATCCTCTCAACTCCCCCCAAAATGGATTAACTTGCTGGAATAAAAAAGACAATACAACATACATCCATAAACGTGGACGCATGTGAAAAAGTGCAATATATTTATCTGTACAGTAATCTATTTATTTATTTATATATATTTATTTATTTTATATATTATTTATATATATTTATTATTTATATATGCACCTCATTGCTTTTTTATCCTGCACTACCATGAGCTTATGTAACGAAATTTCGTTCTTATCTGTGCTGTAAAGTTCAAATTTGAATGACAATAAAAAGGAAGTCTAAGTCTACAATATTATGCAAAATCAACTTTTCTTACCTTCTGGTACCGGCTGATTTGTATTTAAGATCTGCATATGTCTGGAAAATTTGCGCACATCCGCCACTATAGTCCGTGACGATGCCATAGTCGATAAGCTTCTTCTTATTCTATATCATCTTGTTATGGGACATTCATCCTTCGCTGTTGCCATTTCTAATATAAAGTAGTGTAAAGATCTTACTTATATCTCACTATGAAAGCGCTAAAAACTACCAGTGTAGTGAGTTTACATTATTCACCCACGGAACTTTAGTTATTAGAGAGTTCCGGTCGTACGTTTTTTCACGGGACACATTTCTGGCCTTGTTGTTGCACTAGTGAGCCACGGATGAGGAGATGCTGCTCCGTTATTGATTGAAGTAAAGTCTGAATGTCATTAAAACAGTTAGCTCCATCTTTTGACACTTCTTCCACTCCCGTCCTTGCACGCTACACCGCTACAACAAAGATGACGGGGAGAAGACGCTGTCGTAGGTGAGCCACGTAAATAAGACAGCCCACAAAACGGCGTATACTGAAGCGACTGTCAGAAAGCGGCTTGAAGATGATCTGTAAAACATTTTGATCAAAGAACCACCATTACATGTAATGTAGACCAGTGATTTTCAACCTTTTTTGTGTTGGCAAAATCCTGAGGCACACCATCAGCAGAAATCATTACACAACGAAACTCAGTTGACAGACAAAAGTCGTTGTCGCAATTGTTGGATATGAATTTAAACCATAACCAAGCATGCATCAATATAGCTCTTGTCTCAAAGTAGGTGTACTGTCACCACCTGTCACATCACCCCCTGACTTATTTGGAGTTTTTTTGCTGTTTTCCTGTGTGTAGTGTTTTAGTTCTTGTCTTGCGCTCCAATTTTGGTGGCTTTTTCTCTTTTTTTGGTATTTTCCTGTAGCAGTTTCATGTCTTCCTTTGAGTGATATTTCCCGCATCTACTTTGTTTTAGCAATCAAGAATATTTCAGTTCTTTTTATCCTGCTTTGCGTGGACATTGTTGATCGTCATGTCATGTTCGGATGTACATTGCGGACGCCATCTTTGCTCCACAGTAAGTCTTTGCTGTCGTCCAGGTTTCTGTTTTTGTTTACTTTGTAGCCAGTTCAGTTTTAGTCTCGTTCTGCAAAACCTTCCCTAAGCTTCAATGCCCTTTCGTAGGGGCATTCACCTTTTGTTTATTTTTGGTTTAAGCATTAGAAACCTTTTTACCTGCACACTGCCTCCCGCTGTTTCCGACATCTACAAAGCAATTAGCTACCTGCTGCCACCTACTGATATGGAAGAGTATTACAGGGTTACTCTGCCAAGCGCTAGACAGCACCGACACTCAACAACAACACATCATTTGCAGACTATAATTACTGGTTTGCAAAAAATATTTTTTTACCCCAAATAGGTGACATTAGATAATCTCCCACGGCACACCAGACTGTATCTCACGGCACACAAGTGTGCCGCGGCACAGTGGTTGAAAATCTCTGATGTAGACCACAAGGAAGTGTTTTACATTTAGACAAAAAAAAATCATAATATGACCCCTTTAATGGGCCCTATAATCCGGTGCGCGTTTTGTGCGAAAAATAGACCCCTGCGCCTTATGGTCCAGAAAATACGGTAAGTGCAGTGCCTCTCTCAAATGAGCGCACCTAAAGCTGTAAAAAAAAAAAAAAAAGTGGTGTCAACGTAGATGACACCACTTTTCTAAAATGCCCATAAAAAGTAGTTCATGTCTCCTGCTTATGTGAAAACATAGCAAAATGCTGCAAATAGGAGCATGATAACATGAATGTACAGTAAATGAGTGTCTCCATGGTGATGCCCCATATAGTACACACAAAATCTTCTTTTGAATAAGGCGTCCGCACCACTTTTCAATTGCACACACAATATTAGTAAATCGCACGCAACACGCCCACTAATAGTACACGTTATTTTATAGATTGCACACGGATTAGCCCGTGATGTTTGGATCTTAGTAAATCAGGCCTTTAAAGTGCAAGATGTCCAGTAAACATAACAAGTAGTTTTATCAGTACTGTTAGTGTTATTTAGTGGCAATTATATACCTCAAGGTATAAAAGTGTCAAAATGAACATTCCTGTCAGGCAATCGAAAATGTTTTTGGTTGATTTATTCTTATAATCAACGTCGATTATGTCGACTTATCGGTGCAGCCCTCGTTTTACCAACATATAAAATATAGTAATTTGGCATTTACAAACAAAATAACAAATACAACTAAATATACATTTTTATTTTGTCACACTTCATTGATTGATTTTTGAAATTGCGATGATCATGATTCTTTGCTGATTGGCTGGGAAAAAACCACATGAGGTACCGTATTTTTTGGAGTATAAGTCGCACCGGAGTATAAGTCGCACCTGCTGAAAATGCATAATAAAGAAGGAAAAAAACATATATAAGTCGCACTGGAGCCCGGCCAAACTATGAAAAAAACTGCGACTTATAGTCCGAAAAATATGGTAAGAGTACCCCTAAAAAGGCAGCATTCTTTGAAAAATAATACAATAGACCAGGACTATTCAACAAAGCTTTTCATTTGGCCCGGCGAACATCGCCCAAATAGGCTTGATGAAACCATTCAATCTAGGGTTGATCAGGTGTGCAGTACTCTCGCCACCCCGCAGGGGGAACAGCGAGGCATATGTGTCACAGTGAAGCAGCAATGGGGGTGAGTAGAAGAAGACTACTCATTCAACCCTGGAAAAAAAATCTAAATACATTTAGGCGACATCATACGCAAATACGGTGTTAGCTTTCATTGCTATGCTGATGACACCCAACTCTACATGCCCCTAAAGCTGACCAACACGCCGGATTGTAGTCAGCTGGAGGCGTGTCTTAATGAAATTAAACAATGGATGTCCGCTAACTTCTTGCAACTCAACGCCAAGAAAACGGAAATGCTGATTATCGGTCCTGCTAAACACCGACATTTATTTAATAATACCACCTTAACATTTGACAACCAAACAATTACACAAGGCGAATCAGTAAAGAATCTGGGTATTATCTTCCACCCAACTCTCTCGTTTGAATCACACATTAAGAGTGTTACTAAAACAGCCTTCTTTCATCTCCGTAATATCGCTAAAATTTGTTCTATTTTATCCACTAGCGACGCTGAGATCATTATTCATGCGTTCGTTACGTCTCGTCTCGACTATTGTAACGTATTATTTTCGGGGCTCCCTATGTCTAGCATTAAAAAATTACAGTTGGTACAAAATGCGGCTGCTAGACTTTTGACAAGAACAAGAAAGTTTGATCATATTACGCCTATACTGGCTCACCTGCACTGGCTTCCTGTGCACTTAAGATGTGACTTTAAGGTTTTACTACTTACGTATAAAATACTGCACGGTCTAGCTCTGTCCTATCTTGTCGATTGCATTGTACCATATGTCCCGGCAAGAAATCTGCGTTCAAAGAACTCCGGCTTATTAGTGATTCCCAGAGCCCAAAAAAAGTCTGCGGGCTATAGAGCGTTTTCTATTCGGGCTCCAGTACTATGGAATGCCCTCCCGGTAACAATTAGAGATGCTACCTCAGTAGAAGCATTTAAGTCCCATCTTAAAACTCATTTGTATACTCTAGCCTTTAAATAGCCCCCCTGTTAGACCAGTTGATCTGCCGTTTCTTTTCTTTTCTCCTCTGCTCCCCTTTTCCTTGAGGGGCGGGGGTGCACAGGTCCGGTGGCCATGGATGAAGTGCTGGCTGTCCAGAGTCGGGACCCGGGGTGGACCGCTCGCCTGTGCATCGGCAGGGAACATCTCTGCGCTGCTGACCCGTCTCCGCTCGGGATGGTGTCCTGCTGGCCCCACTATGGACTGGACTCTTACTATTATGTTGGATCCACTATGGACTGGACTCTCACAATATTATGTCAGACCCACTCGACATCCATTGCTTTCGGTCTCCCCTAGAGGGGGGGGGTTACCCACATATGCGGTCCTCTCCAAGGTTTCTCATAGTCATTCACATCGACGTCCCACTGGGGTGAGTTTTTCCTTGCCCGTATGTGGGCTTTGTACCGAGGATGTCGTTGTGGCTTGTGCAGCCCTTTGAGACACTTGTGATTTAGGGCTATATAAATAAAGATTGATTGATTGATTGATTGATTTAAAAAAAAAAAAAAAGACTTTTAAACAAAGATTGAATGTTCTACCCCAAACAAGTCATTGTTTTTCTGGCGGATCTTTAAAAGACGAACACATTGATCCAGACAAACAGCAACGATGGTAGAAACCCCAGCGTGTAAGTTTCATCACCAAAC
This sequence comes from Nerophis lumbriciformis, assembly GCF_033978685.3. NCBI lineage: Eukaryota > Metazoa > Chordata > Actinopteri > Syngnathiformes > Syngnathidae > Nerophis > Nerophis lumbriciformis. The sequence goes on from NC_084581.2 coordinate 22,785,476, forward strand.
TTGGTGAAACATTTGTAAGTAGATATAATTTGTGCTTAAATATATTTAGTTTGTTTTGTATTGAAATTGCTGACTTGTATTCATGGTTGTGTTGTTTCTTTGTCTGAGAGTAACTGTTGATCATCTAGTGCTAAATTTGACCAGTAGAGGGCGACAATGCTTAATTTGCCGATATTATCGGCCGATAAATGCGTTAAAATGTAATATCGGAAATTATCGGTATCGTTTTTTTTTTATTATCGGTATCTTTTTTTAAATTTTTATTTATTTTTTTATTTTTATTAAATCAACATAAAAAACACAAGATACACTTACAATTAGTACACCAACCCAAAAAACCTTCCTCCCCCATTTACACTCATTCACACTCATTCACACAAAAGGGTTGTTTCTTTCTGTTATTAATATTCTGGTTCCTACATTATATATCAATATATATCAATACAGTCTGCAAGGGATACAGTCCGTAAGCACACATGATTGTGCGTGCTGCTGGTCCACTAATAGTACTAACCTTTAACAGTTCATTTTACTCATTTTCATTAATTACTAGTTTATATGTAACTGTTTTTATATTGTTTTACTTTCTTTTTTATTCAAGAAAATGTTTTTAATTTATTTAACTTCCATCCATCCATCCATTTTCTACCGCTTATTCCCTTCGGGGTCGCGGGGGGCACTGGAGCCTATCTCAGCTACAATCGGGCGGAAGGCGGGGTACACCCTGGACAAGTCGCCACCTCATCGCAGGGCCAACACAGATAGACAGACAGCATTCACACTCACATTCACACACACTTATTTTATTTTATTAATTTTTAAAAAAAGTACCTTATCTTCACCATACCTTGTTGTCCAAATTAGGCATAATAATGTGTTAATTCCACGACTGTATATATCGGTTGATATTGGTATCGGTTGATATCGGTATCGGTAATTAAAGAGTTGGACAATATCGGGGTATCGGCAAAAAGCCATTATCGGACATCCCTAGTCACAATGTGTAATTTTTATATTTGTAAAACATTTGTAGTTAATTGTGTGAATATATTAACACTAAACCTTCTATTTTATTTATGTAAAGTACACAATGGACATTATTTATGTAAAATACACAATGGTTGTTATACTTTTGTGATGTTCATTTTATGTTTATATTTTAAGTCTTACAAATAAAAATGAAGGAAGAAGTGTAAAGAAATAAAATTAAGGAAGGAAAATAATTCAAAAGAAAGAACATCAATCCTCAACAAAAACTGGAGCTTCTGTTTCTTCATGCTTTTAACAAGCTGCACACACTGGGAACGAGTAGCGAGGCCAGAATAATGCATTTCTTGACAGTGCAGTGTGAAAGTCAATGGACCTCATTCAGCAACCGTTCTTAAAAAACAAATTTTGTTCTTAGGGCCACTTACGAAGTTTTTAAGGAGATTTTTGTATTCACCAATGTTTTCTTCGCTGGGATTTGTTCGTAGGTAAGAACAAAATCTACGAGTGCTCCAGAGCACTCTTAGGGTGGCCTATTTGTTCTTAAGTGTGACAAGTTCCCTTACTTCTATTGTCTAATGTTAAAATAATATCACAGATAGATAGGTAGAGATAGATACTGTAGACGTTGCTCTCTAGTGGGTTCTTCAGATCACCACAGACAGCCAGGAATTCAGGTTATAACACTGTTTTATTTTTCCATTGGTCCAAAGTCTTTTGCTTTTCAGCCCAGTGTCTCTCAGCAGCACCTCCAACTAAAACAACCCGTTTCCTCACGGCTGCTGCTAATAATGCGACAGGTGATTAGATAACAAGGCCCACCTGGGCCATCTACGCACCTGTCGCTGTCTTCGAGGCCGGTCCTGACACACCCCATTCCGCGGCAGGCCCGCAGGCCACGCCCCCCTCCACATATACATACACATATATATATATATATATATATATATATATATATATTTATATATATATATAGATAGATAGATAGATATCTCTATATCTCTATATCTATCCATCTATCTGTCTATATATCTATATTTGTGTACATTAGTTCTCTTCTAATGTACACAAATATAGATGGATAGAGATAGAGATAGAGATAGAGATAGATAAGACAGACAGACAGACATAGCAAAATGGGCAATATATAGACATTTCAAAATACCGTGTGCGTGCGTCGCACACACGCACGCACGCACGCTGCAAGATGCCGCAGGTCTTGCCCTGGGGTGGGAACGCATATTTCTCGACCATTTGGACCTATTTGCCCGAAGTGACAAATATTTATTGGAACGTTTTAGGCAGTCCGCCCCTTTCTTAAACTTACGTTTTGACATTATATATTTCCCCCGCAGGATAATACGAATCTGTAATCTGTTTGTGTTTTCTTTCTTTTCCGCCGGAATTGTGCCCTTATATGGAGAATCAAGGGCGTTTAACCTATGCAAAGTACAGAATTAAGGGTGTTTACATATGCATATTGGGGAAATAAGGGCGTGTTTATGTGCAAATTATGATAGACATGCACGGGCTAATCATTTGGCATTCAGCAACTTAAGAACAGCAGGTGGGAACAATTTGGCCATTTAAGAACGCGTCATGAATTTGAAGGGACTCCTCCTAGGAAATCACTTAGGAAGAAAGATAAGAGGAAAAGTTAGGAACTTATTGCTGAATGGGGCCCAATGTGTTTACTTTGCAATTAAATAAACGCGGTCTCAAAGAAATATAACCTGCGGAGGCGCTCTCTGACATCCACATTTTTTATGTCCGGCCCCTGATCTTTTGGGCTCTTGAAACTGCGGCCCTCTTCATTATGTCGTTGAATAGCCCTGCAATAGATGCCGGCATTCGACTCACTTGTGTACTTGTGTAACACTACACATGTATCTGTCTTTTGTGTGTCCAAATGGGATCAGTAATTGAAGGTCTATTGGGCACAATGAACTGACTGTCAGTGAAGCATGGAAGTGAGGCGACTAAAACAGACAGCAGTTCACTCTCTATTCATTTGCCATCATTACAGGCCTCCTAAGAGCCCTAATGGGCCTAATAAAAAGACAGAGGCAATAATGAGACGAGAGGGCCTGGGGATGTGGCGGAGGAAGTCGGCGAAAAGATACTGCTACTGGGAGTCGAATTAAAAGAGAAACAATAGAGGAAGGCAAAGATCTGCTTTTCAATTTGGGCCAAATATTTGAAAATCCTATAAAATATAATAAAACATGCACCTGATGAATGAATGGTATTGAAGGACTTGATGCACAGTAATGTCTCATATTAGCTCGTTGTTAAGGCCATTAGTCCATCGGGATAGGAGTGTAATGGTGGGAGTGCACCTCTTTTGTCTTAATCGTGACTTGGTGACACGCCGACCTCCCCTATGGATGAAATGTCCCCAAAGGGTCGGTGACGTGGCCCCTTTAAGAGCTGGAACAATAACTTACACATCACCAATGTCGGGGTCTTTAGAAATACTGAAACAGGAATAGAAAAATGAAAACAAACACAATTGGATAAAATGATGATTAAACAAGTCCCAGCAGGAGAAAATCTGCACAAGTTTTGCTTTTTCTTTAGCTTTTTATTTCCCGTACAATAATAATAAACCAGTGAAGTTGGCACGTTGTGTAAATCGTAAATAAAAACCGAACACAATGATTTGCAAATCCTTTTCAACTTATATTCAATTATATAGACTGCAAAGACAAGATATTTATCGTTCGAACTGGAAAACTTTGTTATTTTTTGCAAATATTACCGTATTTTCCGCACTATAAGGCGCACCTAAAAACCACAAATTTTCTCAAAAGCTGACAGTGCGCCTTATAACCCGGTGCGCTTTATTACGTTTCATTTTCATAAAGTTTCGATCTCGCAACTTCGGTAAACAGCCGCCATCTTTTTTCCCGGTAGAACAGGAAGCGCTTCTTCTTCTACGCAAGCAACCGCCAAGGAAAGCACCCGCCCCCATAGAACAGGAAGCGCTTCTTCTTCTACTGTAAGCAACCACCCGCCCCCGGAAGAAGAAGAAAAAACACGCGGATATCACCGTACGTTTCATTTCCTGTTTACATCTGTAAAGACCACAAAATGGCTCCTACTAAGCGACAAGGATCCGGTTCATAAAAAGACGCAATCTCTCCATCCGCACACGGATTACTACCGTATTTCACAGCAACTGATATTCCTGTGAACCGCACTGTGGAACGGGAGCACGTACGGTGAATATTCGCACCACAGGGAATGAGAAGTCATCCTTCACTGTGGTTCTAGCTTGCCATGCTAACTTCCACCCATGGTGATATTCAAAAGGAAGACCTTGCCAAAAGAGACCTTTCCAGCCGGCGTCATCATAAAAGCTAACTCGAAGGGATGGATGGATGAAGAAAAGATGAGCGAGTGGTTAAGGGAAGTTTACGCGAAGAGGCCGGGTGGCTTTTTTCACGCAGCTCCGTCCATGTTGATATACGACTCTATGCGCGCCCACATCACAGATGGTGTCAAAAAACAAGTGAAGCACACAAATACAACACTCGCCGTCATTCCGGGTGGATTAACCAAAGAACTCCAACCGCTGGATATTGGTGTCAACAGGGCATTCAAATCACGACTGCGAACGGCGTGGGAACAATGGATGACCGAAGGCGAACACACCTTCACTAAGACGGGCAAACAGCGCCGGACGACATACGCCAACATTTGCCAGTGGATCGTAAATGCCTGGGCAGATATTTCGGTCACAACTGTGGTCCGAGCTTTCCGGAAGGCAGGATTCACAGAACTACTGGACAACAACAGCGACACTGACTCCGATGACTTCGACGAGACGGAACCGGCCATTTTGGATCCCACGCTTGCGCAACTTTTCAATTCGGACACCGAAGACGAAGAATTCGAAGGATTTACGAATGAAGAATAACTTCAGAAGGTGAGCGCTATGTTTATTTTGTGTGTTGTGACATTAACGTTCGAGCAACATTATGTTACTATTGCTCTACACCATTTTGAATTTTACTATGTTTGTGATTGCACATTTGCGTACATTTTGGGACAGAGTTGTTAGAACGCTGGTTTTCAATATATTATTAAAGTTTGACTGAACTATCTGACTGTTTTTTTGACATTCCCTTTAGCGCAGCGTAGGCGCGGCTTATAATCCGGGGCGGCTTATTGGTGGACAAAGTTATGAAATATGTAATTCATTGAAGGTGCGGCTAATAATCCGGTGCGCCTTATAGTGCGGAAAATACGGTAGCTCATTTGGAATTTGATGCCTGCAATGTGTTTCAAAAAAGCTGGCACAAGTGTCAAAAAAGACTGATAAAGTGGAGGAATGCTCATCAAACACTTATTTGGAACATCCCACAGGTGAACAGGCTAATTGGGAACAGGTGGGTGCCATGATTGGGTATAAAAGCAGCTTCCATGAAATGCTCAGTCATTCACAAACAAGGATGGGGCGAGTGTCACCACTTTGTGAACAAATGCGTGAGCAAATTGTCAAACAGTTTAAGAACAACATGTCTCCCATAGAAAATGTGTAGCGCATTATGAAGCCTAAAATATCACAACGGAGACCCCGGACTGTTGAACAACTTAAGCTGTACATCAAGCAAGAATGGGAAAGAATTCCACCTGAAAAGCTTCAAAAATTGATCTCCTCAGTTCCCAAACGTTTACTGAGTGTTGTTAAAAGGAAAGGCCATGTAACACAGTGGTAAAAATACCCCTGTGCCAACTTTTTTGCAATGTGTTGCTGGCATTAAATTCTAAGTAAATGATTATTTTCCAAAAAAAAAAAAAAGTTTCTCAGTTCGAACATTAAGTATCTTGTCTTTGCAGCATACTTGCCAACCCTCCCGAATTTTCCAGGAGACTCCCGAATTTCAGTGCCTCTCCCGTAAATCTCCCGAATTTCTCCCGATTTCCAGCCGGACTTAAGGCACGCCCCCTCCAGGCCCGTGTGGACCTGAGTGAGGACAGCCTGTCGTCACGTCTGCTTTTCCTTCATACAAACAACGTGCCGGCCCAGTCAAGTTATAACATCTACGCTTTTGGCGAGTGCACAACTGCACACACAACAAGAAGGAGATGAAGCAGAAGAACGAAGAAGACATAGTCATGGCGACGACGAGTGACAGAGAATAGAAGGAGGATGAACAATTTAACCCTAAACTCACTCCTTTCCTGCAAATGAAATTTCACAGATGCTGCCTGTGCCCTGCGATGAGGTGGCGACTTGTCCAGGGTGTACCCCGCCTTCCGCCCGATTGTAGCTGAGATAGGCTCCAGCGCCCCCCGCGACCCCGAAGGGAATAAGCGGTAGAAAATGGATGGATGGATGGAGATGCTGCCTGTAATAGAGTGATCGAAGTTGTTTGTTGCCATCTCCTGGTGAATGTTGGGTATAGTGTTCTGTGGTTACTTTTTGGTTGGCCAACGGTTTACGTTGTATTGTGCACCCTGACGGCAAGTGTGGGAGTCGGTTCTGAAGTATGAAGTAAAGAGACGTAACTTCATCACCTCGCCTGGTTATTGACTCCAACCCAGAATATTACACTGCCCATACCTATGCTCCTTCAAAGGCTGTGCTACTGGCTGCAAAGCATTGCACTTTCAAATACAACAATGAGTAGAGTGCTATGTGTGTATATGTGTAAATGAATGAACACTGAAATTCAAGTATTTATCTTATTTATATGTATGTATATAAATATAATATAATACATATATATACATGTATATATATATATATAGCTAGAATTCACTGAAAGTCAAGTATTTATTTTATTAATGTATGTATATATACATTATATAAGAAATACTTGAATTTCAGTGAATTCTAGCTATAAATATACTCCTCCCCCCTTAACCCCGACCCCGCCCACCTAAAATCCCCCCCAATCTCCGGAATTCGGAGGTCTCAAGGTTGGCAAGTATGCTTTGCAGTCTATTCAATTGAATATAAGTTGAAAAGGATTTGCAAATCATTGTATTGTGTTTTTATTGACCATTTACAGAATGTGCCAACTTGACTGGTTTGGGGTTTTGTACATGTCAATGTCTCACAGGCATAAAGTCAACATGTGCAAAATCTCAGCAAATTAAATAAATCTTTACACCTCTGAGATAGTAAAATAAAACACGTGTGAGGTCAACATATCATTAGACTTTACAGAACATCATACAACCACTCTGGTTCAGCTCGCATCAAAGAACTGTTTGCTTTTTATTTGGCAATGTTTTTACCCCTGAAATCGTACAAAACCCAAAACCAGTGAAGTTGGCCCGTTGTGTAATTCGTAAATAAAAACAGAGTAAAATGATTTGCAAATCCTTTTCAATTTATATTCAATTGAATAGACTGCAAAGACAAGATACTTAATGTTCAAATGATGAGCTCGGGCCCAGCGAAGCTGGCGGCGTTTCTGGGTGTTGTTGATAAATGGCTTTCGCTTTGCATAGTAGAGTTTTAACTTGCACTTACAGATGCAGCGACGACCTGTAGTTACTGACACTGGTTTTCTGAAGTGTTCCTGAGCCCATGTGGTGATATCCTTTACACACTGATGTCGCTTTTTGATGCAGTACCGCCAGAGGGATCCAAGGTCACGGGCATTGCCGCTTACATGCAGTGATTTCTCCAGGTTCTCTGAACCTTTTGATGATATTACAGACTGTCGAAGGTGAAATCCCTAAATTCCTTACAATAGCTCATTGAGAAATGTTGTTCTTAAACTGTTGGACAATTTGCTCACGCATTTGTTGACAAAGTGGTGACCCTCGCCCCATCCTTGTTTGTGAATGACTGAACATTTCATGGAAGCTGCTTTTATACCCAATCATGGCACCCACCTGTTCCCAATTAGCCTGTTCACCTGTGGGATGTTGCCAATAAGTGTTTGATCTTGTCTGCACAAGGTGCAATTCGCGTAGTTTTCACCCTTTTTTTTTAAATTAAAGAAAAAACGTATTTTTTATCACTGCACCCGTAACCCGGAATAGGTTGATGAAAACCGTACGAATTACGGGAAAACCGGAGTAGTTGGCAGGTGCCTCACTAATGCCTTGCATCGTCTATATTAGATATACCGGGCGGATGGCGGGCGGATGCAGTTCTGATCAAATGTTAGATCGGGTGGATTGCGGATGGTTGACGACTTTCTGATGCGGTTGCGGATGAAATATTTGCCTATCCGCGCATCTCTAGTATGTATGTGTATATATATATATATATATATATATATATATATATATACATACAGTATAGGCCAAAAGTTTGGACACACCTTCTCATTCAATGCGTTTTCTTTATTTCCATGACTATTTACATTGTAGATTGTCACTGAAGGCATCAAAACTATGACACCTGTGAAGTGAACACCATTTCTTGAAGCTCATCGAGAGAATGCCAAGAGTGTGCAAAACAGTAACCAGAGTAAAAGGTGGCTATTTTGAAAAACTAGAATATAAAACATGTTTTCAGTTATTTCACCTTTTTTTGTTAAGTACATAACTCTACATGTGTTCATTCGTAGTTTTGATGCCTTCAGTGACAATCTACAATGTAAATAGTCATGAAAATAAAGATAACGGATTGAATGAGAAGGTGTGTCCAAACTTTTGGCCTGTACTGTATATAAAAAGAATATATACAGTATATATATATTAGGGCCATCAACGATCAAAATGAATCGTGATTAATCGCAAATAGGTGTAATTTTTCATCATTAATAAGTGTACTCTAGACAGATAATTTTCTGGGGGGGTTGGGGGGGGCTTCATATTGCTGCATGACATTGTTTTAACCTTCTCTATTAATTAATAAAATGTAATATTAAGGTTGCTGATCATTCTGTAATTGAGGACTCCACCAGAACATGTAATAAAACAATGTACACAATATTTCAGCCAGCCAGAACAACTGATGTATTTTAGCTGCAAATATCACAGAATAACATAACAAAACATCTCTGACAAAGCATGATCGTAATGTACAACATTTTTCAGGACATTGTCAGGGTTTCCCATAAATTGCCAAAATACCTGTGGCGGTGGGGCCGTGGTTAGGGGGTGTGGTCGATATGACGTCGTCACATTATTTAGACTTAGACTTCCTTTTTATTGTCATTCAAATTTGAACTTTACAGCACAGATAAGAACAAAATTTCGTTACATAAGCTCATGGTAGTGCAGGATAAAATTTGCTATGATACATGCATTCTTTAAAAAGAGATGGAAATATACATTTAAAACAAATCTGTTTTAATATACCGGTAGTATTAGCATATACATTTTTCTGACTTAATATAGTTTTTTTCTATTTTTAAATTGTTGCTGCTTATTGTACAATGTACTTTGTTGAGAATTTTTATTTATTTTTTATTTTACAGATTTCTCTAATCCTTTTAGTCACTCTTTCTTTATTAAAAACAATTGGCAACAAATCTAGCATATATTTTTGGGTGGAAGGCGGGGTACACCCTGGATAAGTCGCCACCTCATCGCAAAGGTGTTTTGGTGTCATTTAAAATATTTTTTAATGACGTTATTTTTTTCCACATAGAATATATATAACTAACGTACACTATATTGCCAAAAGTATTTGGCCACCTGCCTTGACTCACATATGAACTTGAAGTGCCATCCCAACCTAACTCATAGGGTTCAATATGATGTCGGTCCACCTTTTGCAACTATTACAGCTTCAACTCTTCTGGGAAGGCTGTCCACAAGGTTGCGGAATGTGTTTATAGGAATTTTCAACCATTCTTCCAAAAGCGCATTGGTGAGGTCACACACTGATGTTGGTCGAGAAGGCCACGCTCTCAGTCTCCGTTCATCCCAAAGGTGTTCTATCGGGTTCAGGTCAGGACTCTGTGCAGGCCAGTCAAGTTCATCCACACCAGACTATGTCATCCATGTCTTTATGGGCCTTGCTGTGTGCACTGGTACACAGTCATGTTGGAGGAAGAAGGGGCCCACTCCAAACTGTTCCCACAAGGGTGGGAGCATGGAATTGTCCAACATGTTTTGATATCCTGGAGCATTCAAAGTTCCTTTCACTGGAACTAAGGGGCCAAACCCAACTCCTAAAAAACAACTCCACATCATAATTCCTCCTCCACCAAATTTCACACTCGGCACAATGCAGTCCGAAATGTAGCGTTCTCCTGGCAACCTCCAAACCCAGACTTGTCCATCAGATTGCCAGATGGAAAAGTGTGATTCATCACTCCAGTGAAGGCGTCTCCACTGCTCTAGAGTCCAGTGGTGATGTGGTTTACACCACTGTATCCGACTCTTTGCATTGGACTCGGTGATGTATGGCTTAGATGCAGCTGCTCGGCCATGGAAACTGTACGTGGGCTAATTCGAAAGGTCACATGAAGTTTGGAGCTCTGTAGCAACTGGCTATGCAGAAAGTATTTGCACTATGCGCTGACCCCTCTCTGTCAGTTTACGTGGCATACCACTTGGTGGCTGAGTTGCTGTTGTTCCCAAACTCTTCACTTTTCTTATAATAAAGCCGACAGTTGACTTTGGAATATTTAGGAGCGAGGACATTTCACGACTGGATTTGTTGCACAGGTGGCATCCTATGACAGTTCCACGCTGGAAATCACTGAGCTCCTGAGAGCGGCCCATTCTTTCACAAATGTTTGGAGAAACAGTCTCCATGCCTAAGTGCTTGATTTTATACACCTGTGGTCGGGCCAAGTGATTAGGACACCCGATTCTGATCGTTTGGATGGGTGGCCAAATACTTTTGGCAATATAATGTACAGGTAAAAGCCAGTGAATTAGAATATTTTGAAAAACTTGATTTATTTCAGTAATTGCATTCAAAAGGTGTAACTTGTACATTATATTTATTCATTGCACACAGACTGATGCATTCAAATGTTTATTTCATTTAATTTTGATGATTTGAAGTGGCAACAAATGAAAATCCAAAATTCCGTGTGTCACAAAATTAGAATATTACTCAAGGCTAATACAAAAAAGGGATTTTTAGAAATGTTGGCCAACTGAAAAGTATGAAAATGAAAAATATGAGCATGTACAATACTCAATACTTGGTTGGAGCTCCTTTTGCCTCAATTACTGCGTTAATGCGGCGTGGCATGGAGTCGATGAGTTTCTGGCACTGCTCAGGTGTTATGAGAGCCCAGGTTGCTCTGATAGTGGCCTTCAACTCTTCTGCGTTTTTGGGTCTGGCATTCTGCATCTTCCTTTTCACAATACCCCACAGATTTTCTATGGGGCTAAGGTCAGGGGAGTTGGCGGGCCAATTTAGAAGAGAAATACCATGGTCCGTAAACCAGGCACGGGTAGATTTTGCGCTGTGTGCAGGCGCCAAGTCCTGTTGGAACTTGAAATCTCCATCTCCATAGAGCAGGTCAGCAGCAGGAAGCATGAAGTGCTCTAAAACTTGCTGGTAGGCGGCTGCGTTGACCCTGGATCTCAGGAAACAGAGTGGACCGACACCAGCAGATGACATGGCACCCCAAACCATCACTGATGGTGGAAACTTTACACTAGACTTCAGGCAACGTGGATCCTGTGCCTCTCCTGTCTTCCTCCAGACTCTGGGACCTCGATTTCCAAAGGAAATGCAAAATTTGCATGGTTGGGTGATGGTTTGGGGTGCCATGTCATCTGCTGGTGTCGGTCCACTCTGTTTCCTGAGATCCAGGGTCAACGCAGCCTTCTACCAGCAAGTTTTAGAGCACTTCATGCTTCCTGCTGCTGACCTGCTCTATGGAGATGGAGATTTCAAGTTCCAACAGGACTTGGCGCCTGCACACAGCGCAAAATCTACCCGTGCCTGGTTTACGGACCATGGTATTTCTGTTCTAAATTGGCCCGCCAACTCCCCTGACCTTAGCCCCATAGAAAATCTGTGGGGTATTGTGAAAAGGAAGATGCAGAATGCCAGACCCAAAAACGCAGAAGAGTTGAAGGCCACTATCAGAGCAACCTGGGCTCTCATAACACCTGAGCAGTGCCAGAAACTCATCGACTCCATGCCACGCCGCATTAACGCAGTAATTGAGGCAAAAGGAGCTCCAACCAAGTATTGAGTATTGTACATGCTCATATTTTTCATTTTCATACTTTTCAGTTGGCCAACATTTCTAAAAATCCCTTTTTTGTATTAGCCTTAAGTAATATTCTAATTTTGTGACACACGGAATTTTGGATTTTCATTTGTTGCCACTTCAAATCATCAAAATTAAATGAAATAAACATTTGAATGCATCAGTCTGTGTGCAATGAATAAATATAATGTACAAGTTACACCTTTTGAATGCAATTACTGAAATAAATCAAGTTTTTCAAAATATTCTAATTTACTGGCTTTTACCTGTATATATACAGTACAGGCCAAGAGTTTGGACACACCTTCTCCTCATTCAATGTGTTTACTTTATTTTCATGACTATTTACATTGTGGATTGTCACATCAAAACTATGAATGAACACATGTGGATTTATGTACTTAACAAAAAAAAAGGTGAAATAACTGAAAACATGTTTTATATTTTAGTTTTCTCAAACTAGAGTAGAGGTAGTCACCTGAAATGGTTTTCAGTTCACAGGTGTGCTTAAAAGCTCATCGAGAGAATGCCAAGAGTGTGCAAAGCAGTAATCGGAGCAAAGGGTGACAATCTGCAATGTAAATAGTCTAGAAAATAAAGAAAACCCATTGAATGAGGAGAAAGTGAGTCCAAATTTCGGCCTGTAGTATATATATATATATATATATATACATAGAGCTTTGATGTAGCATGCTACTTTTTGCCGCTTCCCTTGTATATATATATACACTTAATTGGGAAATATTAAACGTTAAAAGTATATAAAACAAACCTTTAATGAAGTGATCACTGCAAAACTCAAAGGTCCACCCGAAAGCCCCCCCAACTAATGAGCTGATTGGCTGTAATTGATTGGATCAATGAGCCGCATCTGCTCGGAGTCCTACATATTTTTACAAAAAAAACACAATTTTGAAGCATTTGTTTCAACTGATGAACATTCGCATTACAGAGTCTTATTTAAATAATTTGTCAGCATGAACATTTTCATGTGTATGTATACATATATATATATATATATATATATATATATATATATATATATATATATATATATATATATATATATGTCTTAATAAGGTTATCCAAAAAATAGTGCTCGATACCGTAGTAGAGCGCAATATATGTATGTGTGGGAAAAAAAATCACAAGACTATTTCATCTCTACAGGCCTGTTTCATGAGGGGGGTACCCTCAATCGTCAGGAGATTTTAATGGGAGCATTTGCATACCATGGTTTATATAGGGCACAGAGTGGGTGGGTACAGGCTGGCCTAGGGGCGTGGTGATTGGTTCATGTGTTACCTAGGAGGTGTTTCCGTCTATGGCGGCATGTTGTTACAATTTCGCTGCGCTTGTTGAGGGATGACAGGTCTGGACGGTAGATAATAAACAGTTTCTCTTTCAAGCATAGGTTGCATCTTTTATTACCACTATTGTAAGGTGTGCTGGATGCAAGAATTTGCCATGTTATTGAATATTCAACATTATTGTCTTTGAGGTCCCAAATGTGTTTGCTGAGTTCTGTGGTATTTCGCAGGTTTTTGTTCCTGAAAGAAGCCTTGTGGTTGTTCCATCTGGTTTTGAATTCACCCTCGGTTAATCCTACATATGTGTCGGATGTGTTAATGTCCTTGCGTATTACCTTAGATTGGTAGACAACTGATGTTTGTAAGCATCCCCCGTTGAGGGGGCAATCAGGTTTCTTTCGACAGTTACATGCTTTGTTGGTTTTGGAGTCGTTCTGACTGGGGGTCGACGGCTCATTTGCAATTGTTTTGTTGTGGTTTGAGATGATTTGTCGTATATTGTTCATGCAGCTGTAGCTCAATTTAATGTTGTTCTTGTTGAATACTTTTCTTAGGTTGTTGTCTTTGGGAAAGTGTTTGTCAATCAGGTTGAGGAATTTGTGTCCACTGTTCGTTGAGACGTTTTTGCTGTATGGGGGGTTGTACCAGATGATGCCGTTTCGTTTTCTGTTCTTTTTTGGCTGGTTTCCTGGCGTGGGTTCATAGGTGAGGGTGAAATTGTATCCGCTTTCATCAAGGGCTTTTTGGTACGGGGGGGTTGCTTGGTCAAATTCAGCTTTGCTAGATGACAGCATCGATAGCCTTTTATTGATTCCGGTAGGTATTCTTTTCGTGGTGGTGGGTGGATGGTTGCTGTCATGGTGCACGTATTGGAGTGTTGTGTTGGGTTTCGTGAATGGTTGGTAGCTGTTATTTCTCAGGTTGAAAGTGACGTCAAGAAAGTTGACGGTTTGCTTGTTGGCTTCAATCGTGATCCGTAGGCCGTTCTCTTTGAAAATTTGGCATATGTGCTTCTTGGTATTCTCGCTGCTCCTTGGCGAGGCGCGACACACTGCCAGTCCGTCATCACGGTAAATACCAAGGTTCAGATTGAGGCTAGCGAGCTGGGAGAGGAGGAAACTCCCAACGAGTTCACACGTTTCTGCTCCGTCAAAACTTCGTATGCGAATGCTCCCATTAAAATCTCCTGACGATTGAGGGTACCCCCCTCATGAAACAGGCCTGTAGAGATGAAATAGTCTTGTGATTTTTTTTTCCCACACATACATATATATATATATATATATATATATATATATATATATATATATATATATCCATCCATCCATTTTTTACCGCTTATTCCCTTTGGGGTCGCGGGGGGCGCTGGAGCCTATCTCAGCTACAATCGGGCGGAAGGCGGGGTACACCCTGGACAAGTCGCCACCTCATCGCAGGGCCAACACAGATAAACAGACAACATTCACACTCACATCCACACACTAGGGCCAATTTATATATATATATATATATATATATATATATATATATATATATATATATATATATATATATATATATATTTACACTTAAAATTAGATGTATTTTGATGCAAAACAAGCCTTTGTCATTTGCCAGAAGCCAATTAAAATTGTCAATATCAAAAGTAGAGATGTCCGATAATGGCTTTTTTGCCGATATCCGATATTGTCCAACTCTTAATTACCGATTCCGATATCAACCGATACCGATATATATAGTCGCGGAATTAACACATTATTATGTCTAATTTTGTTGTGATGGTCCGCTGGATGCATTAAACAATGCAACTTTACCATGAATTGATTAACGTGTACCCCGACTTAAACAAGTTGAACAACTTATTGGGGTGTTACCATTTAGTGGTCAATTATACGGAATATGTACTATATTGTGCAATCTACTAACACAAGTTTCAATCAATCAATCAAAAACAAGATTCTCCAAAATAAGAGAACAACTTCAAATCCAGTTATGGAAAAAAAATGCCAAAATGGCACTGCCATATTTATTATTGAAGTCACAAAGTGCATTATTTTTTTTTTAACATGCCTCAAAACAGCAGCTTGAAATTTGGGACATGCTCTCCCCACTATGGGAAATGCTATACTTTGACTTTCACAAAGTGCATTATTTTGTATTTTTTTTAAACATGCCTCAAAACAACAGCTACAAAAACAATGAAGGCTCACAGCTTCAGTCCAGAGTATACTAGAGCATACTTGCCAACCTTGAGACCTCCGAATACGGGAGATGGGGGGTGGGGCGGGGCGGGGTTTGGTGGTAGTGGGGGGTGTATATTGTAGCGTCCAGGAGAAGTTAGTGCTACAAGGGGTTCTGGGTATTTGTTCTGTTGTGTTACGGTGCGGATGTTCTCCCGAAATGTGTTTGTCATTCTTGTTTGGTGAGGGTTCACAGTGTGGCGCATATTTGTGACAGTGTTAAAGTTGTTTATACGGCCACCCTCAGTGTGACCTGTATGGCTGTTGATCAAGTATGCCTTGCATTCACTTATGTGTGTGTAAAAGCCGCATATATTATGTGACTGGGCCGGCACACTGTTTGTATGGTGGAAAAGCGGACGCTAAAGGCAGTGTCCGGGTGGAAATCGGGAGAAAATTCGGGAGAATAGTTGCCCCGGGAGATTTTCGGGAGGGGCACTGAAATTCGTGAGTCTCCCTTGGAAATCGGGAGGTTGAAACCGATACCGATAATTTCCGATATTACATTTTAAAGCATTTATCGTCCGATAATATCGGCAGGCCGATATTATCGGACATCTCTAATTAAAAGTAATCATCTTATTTTTTTACATTTGGATGTTAATGTGTTACTCAAAGATAAAATCATCAAATCAAATCAACTTTATTTATAAAGCACATTTAAAATTTACCACAGGGGTAGCCAAAGTGCTGTACAATGAGCAGGTTAAAAGATAAAACGAGTACCGAGCAAACACAACACAACACAAACAGAACATGATAAAAAATAAATAATTAAAATAGAATTAATAAAAACATAAAAACATAAAATCAGGATCACAGCAGGTGTATTATGGGGCGCCATTGCAGGATGGATATCACTCAGTGTTAAAAGCCATGGAATAAAAGTATGTTTTTAAGAGAGATTTAAAAACAGGAAGAGAGGAGGCTTGTCTAACACTCAGGGGTAGGTCATTCCAGAGCTTGGGAGCAGCAACGGCGAAAGCTCTGTCACCTCTAAGCTTCAGCCTTGTGTCAGGGACCGTCAACAGCAGCTGATCGGCTGATCTTAAGGATCGGGTGGGGCAGTAAGGCTGAAGGAGGTCGGAGAGATAGGTTGGCGCGAGGTTGTTTAGACATTTAAAAACAAATAAAAGGAGTTTAAAATGTATTCGGTAACGCACAGGGAGCCAGTGAAGGGACGCTAAAATAGGGGTGATGTGCTCACGTCTGCGGGTCTGTGTTAGCAGACGAGCAGCAGAGTTCTGCACGAGCTGCAGGCGGGCGAGGGAGGCCTGGCTAATGCCAACATACAGGGCATTACAGTAATCAAGACGAGTCGAGATAAAAGCGTGGATTAATTTCTCAAGATCATGTCTTGATAGAAGCGGTTTCACTTTCGCTATTTGCCGTAATTGATAAAAGCTTTTTTGAACGACGCTGCTGATTTGTTTTTCGAATTTAAAATCTGAGTCAAACTTTACCCCCAGGTTTGTGACAGAGTCGCTGAGATACGGGGTCAGAGTGCCGAGGTCAACGTTGGGGGAGGGAGAGCGACTTGGACCGAACAACATAACTTCTGTTTTGTCTTCATTTAGGCTCAGGAAGTTAGCTGAAAGCCAGACTTTGATGTCGTGCAGGCAGTCAATAAGACTTTGAACCGTGTTATTTTGTGCCATGGGAAAATAAATCTGGCAATCATCGGCATAAAAATGAAATGCAATACTGTACTTCCTAAAAATAGAACCAAGGGGGAGAAGGTAAAGCGCAAATAAAATTGGGGCAAGGATTGAGCCCTGGGGGACCCCATGTGGTAAAGGAGCTGTGGACGACATAAAACTGTCTACTTTTACACAAAAACTCCTGTCGGTTAGGTACGACCGGAACCAGTTGAGGGCGGCGCCCTTAAAAGGGCAACTGTTTAACTCTGGAACAGATTATTTATATTCCCATTCTTTCTTTTGAGGATAAAATGTGACCCGTGTGTTTATCTGCAGGTTGTAAAATGTCATCATGACTATTAGCTTGTCCTATTAGAAATACATAGAAATAAAAAAGGCGGACGAAACAAAGGTCCACCCGAAAGCCCCCCCACCTAATGAGCTGATTGGCTGTAATTGATTGGATCAATGAGCAGCATCTGCTCGGAGTCCTACATGTGTTCACCAAAAAAAAAAAAAAAAAAAAATCTCAAGCATCTGTTTCAACTGATGAACATTTGCATAGCAGAGTCTTATTTAAAGAATTTGTCAACATGTACAAACCCGGCAGCATCGCTCCCACCGCCCCTCCAACACCGTACTCCCCGAATAAATCAATTTAACCGCGGGCTCCGTGTAGTCTCTTAAAGTAAGAAAGAGGATTGCTTGCTTTAAGTCTGGGATTGAAATGGAATACATTGACATGGGGGCGGAGCCAAGCCCTCGCCTCTCCCGCCCCCTCTCGGCCAAATCAAAAGGTTTCAGCTGCCTCGTATTGATTAGATTTTTGAATACGGGGACTAGTTTTTCCCCTGAGGTGCAGATGAGGAACAGATGATAATTATCCTGTGTGCAATCCTCACACTCGGTCATCTCTGCTCATTAAAAAAAACGCTAGCTTGCTTCAATCAAGCCACCCTTATAAAGTGTTCATAAAGTGATGATTAACCGGCATTTATCCACTTGTGCTTTTCACACAGTGACTCAGTGACAGGAAGAGAATCGAGGAGGGCAAACATTAGGAACTTGCCATGTTGAGCTTCTTTGGTGCACTGGTGATATACTAAAAGTAGATGGGATATTTATCCCTGTGTGCCTTTTACACAGCACCCAACAAAGTGGCTCTTTTTAACAAAGAAACACAGGGATAAGAAGTAAAAGGAGCGCTAAAAACTTGCTATGTTCAGCCTCTTTCAAGCAGAAATTCCACAAAAGGGGTGCATTAGGGGCACTGGCACAGTAGATCCAACATTTATTCGCCTGTGCCTTTTATACAGAACCATAAGCCGCATAGAAAGAGAAAGAAAGGGGGATAGTGGTAAAAAATATATAAAGTAACTGTATTTAGCCTTTTTCACACAAAAATGTTGTAAAACTGGTGCATTAGAGATGTAGTAAATTTAGATATTGTATTTATCCGCCTCTGCCTTTTATACAGAACCTAACAAAGCAGAATATGCCACACAGAAAGAGAAAGAAAGGGGGATAGTGGTAAAAATATATATAAAGTAACTGTATTTAGCCGTTTTCGCACGGATACAGTATGTTGCAAAACTGGTGCATTAGAGATGTAGTAAATTTAGATCTCGCATTTATCCGCCTGTGCCTTTTATACAGAACCTAACAAAGCAGAATATGCCACATAGAAAGAGAAAGAAAGGGGGATAGTGGTAAAAATATATATAAAGTAACTGTATTTAGCCGTTTTCGCACAGATACAGTATGTTGCAAAACTGGTGCATTAGAGATGTAGTAAATTTAGATTTTGCATTTATTCACCTCTGCCTTTTGTACAAAACCTAACAAAGGAGAATATGCCATATAGAAAGAGAAAGAAAGGAAGATAGTGGTTTGAAATATATAAAGTAACTGTATTTAGCCATTTTCACACAGAAATGTTGCAACACTGGTGCATTAGAGATGTAGTAAATGTAGATCTTGCATTTATCCGCCTGTGCCTTTTGTACATAACCTAACAAAGCATAATATGCCACATAGAAAGAGAAAGAAAAGGGGATAGTGGTAAAACATACATAAAGTAACTGTATTTAGCCTTTTTCACACAGAAATGTTGCAAAACTGGTGCATTAGAGATGTAGTAATTTTTGATATTGCATTTATCCACCTGTGCCTTTTGTACAGAACCTAACAAAGCAGAATATGCCACATAGAAAGAGAAAGAAAGGGGTATAGTGGTAACAAATACATAAAGTAACTGTATTTTGCCTTTTTCACACAGAAATGTTGCAAAACTGGTGCATTAGAGACCTAGTAAATTTAGATATTGCATTTATCCACCTGTGCCTTTTATACAGGACCTAACAAACGAGAATATGCCACATAGAAAGAGAAAGAAAGGAGGATAGTGGTAAAAAATATATAAAGTAAATGCATTTAGCCTTTTTCACACAGAAATGTTGCAAAACTGGTACATGAGAGATGTAGTAAATTTAAATCTTGCATTTATCCGCCTGTGCCTTTTGTACAGAACCTAACAAAGCAAGATACTTCATAAAGCACCACGGTGATAGAAAGAGAGGGAAGGGGGCCTAGTGTTAAGAACGCGATATGTTTTGCTTCTTTTAAACAGATCCCGCAAAATTGACACATTAAAGATTGGGGTAGATCTGGCATTAATCCGCCTGTGCCTTTTATAAAGAACCCAACAAAGTGGACAGGAAGAGATGGGAGTGCTAAAAACTTGTTATGTTTCACCTCTTTTACACAGACATACTGCAAATCGTTGTAATCAGGATTTATCCACATTGTGCCTTTCACACAGCATGCAGAAAAATGGATTTTGCTGCAACTGTGCGCACTTTCCTACAGCAACGCAGCATCCTGCAATCAGATAATGCTCAACGACGAGCTGGACGTGTGCAATGTTAGTCGGACAGCAACAATTGCTTTAAAACACAGCATTATATAAACACTCATTCTTAAAAAGGTGAAAAAAAGCTGGCTTTGACAGGCAGTGTGTAAGGAACATGAGGCCAAAGCTGTAAATTAGGCCTACATTGTGTGTCAAGTGCATGGATGATGATGATGATGATGATGATGATGATGATGGAGGATCCCAAGGCCGCGTTTCCCGTCACTCACCTGGAATATGTTTGGCCCAGCCGATGATGACCACCAGCTCGCGGTCGGCCAAGTCACACAGCGTGGTCAAGGCCTTGATGTCGCCGTCGGGCATGGTGGGGTCGGGCATGGCGTAGATCTTCTCGGGCTCCACCACCAACAGATGGGACACGATCTTGGTCACTGAGTACAGGAGACACAAAGAAATGAATGACTACCGTATTTTCCGCACTATAAGGCGCACCTAAAAACCACAAATTTTCTCAAAAGCTAACAGTGCGCCTTATAACCCGGTGCGCTTTATTACGATTCATTTTCATAAAGTTTCGATCTCGCAACTTCGGTAAACAGCCGCCATCTTTTTTCCCGGTAGAACAGGAAGCGCTTCTTCTTCTACGCAAGCAACCGCCAAGGTAAGCACCCGCCCCCATAGAACAGGAAGCGCTTCTTCTTCTACTGTAAGCTACCGCCCGCCCCCGGAAGAAGAAGAAAAAACGCGCGGATATCACCGTACGTTTCATTTCCTGTTTACATCTGTAAAGACCACAAAATGGCTCCTACTAAGCGAAAAGGATCCGGTTCATAAAAAGACGCAATCTCTCCATTCGCACACGGATTACTACCGTATTTCACAGCAACTGATATTCCTGTGAACCGCACTGTGGAACGGGAGCACGTACGGTGAATATTCGCACCACAGGGAATGAGAAGTCATCCTTCACTGTGGTTCTAGCTTGCCATGCTAACTTCCACCCATGGTGATATTCAAAAGGAAGACCTTGCCAAAAGAGACCTTTCCAGCCGGCGTCATCATAAAAGCTAACTCGAAGGGATGGATGGATGAAGAAAAGATGAGCGAGTGGTTAAGGGAAGTTTACGCGAAGAGGCCGGGTGGCTTTTTTCACACAGCTCCGAAGGCGAACACACCTTCACTAAGACGGGCAGACAGCGCCGGACGACATACGCCAACATTTGCCAGTGGATCGTAAATGCCTGGGCAGATATTTCGGTCACAACTGTGGTCCGAGCTTTCCGGAAGGCAGGATTCACAGAACAACAGCGACACTGACTCCCGATGACTTCGACGAGACGGAACCGGCCATTTTGGATACCACGCTTGCGCAACTTTTCAATTCGGACACCGAAGACGAAGAATTCGAAGGATTTACGAATGAAGAATAACTTCAGAAGGTGAGCGCTATGTTTATTTTGTGTGTTGTGACATTAACGTTCGAGCAACATTATGTTACTATTGCTCTACACCATTTTGAATTTTACTATGTTTGTGATTGCACATTTGCGTACATTTTGGGACAGAGTTGTTAGAACGCTGGTTTTCAATATATTATTAAAGTTTGACTGAACTATCTGACTGTTTTTTTGACATTCACTTTAGCGCAGCGTTTTTTTGACATTCACTTTAGCGCAGCGTAGGCGCGGCTTATAGTCCGGGGCGGCTTATTGGTGGACAAAATTATGAAATATGTAATTCATAGAAGGTGCGGCTAATAATCCGGTGCGCCTTATAGTGCGGAAAATACGGTATACAGTAAAATACATTACAATATTAATACTCTGAATAGAGTCAAAAGGGACAAGCGGTAGAAAATGGATGGATGGATGGATGAATAGAGTCAAATTTCACAATGATTTGTATGGGGGCTGTTGTACTGTACTGTACTGTACTGTACTGTACTACTGAGTGAATACAGTCAAATAACTCACAAGGCTTTTTGGCTGGGGGCGGGATGTTGAGACCGAGGTAGGCGCCATTCTCTGCATCCATCCTCCGTTTGTACTTCTGGCGTCCCCCTCTCACTCGGTCCAGACGGACGCCTGCAAAATATGAAATACACCAATAAATTAATCAACATGTAATTACTGTACAGCAGACTCGGGGGCAGCCTTAAGAGAAAAAAAATGTGTCTGGGGGGCCAAGGTGTTTGTGTGTATAAACGATATATACACATTGTGTTATGATCCGCTGCACGGATCATATTTTTGTTTTTGTTTTCAAGTCACTTGTGTTTTCAGCACCTCTTGAGTTTGTTTCTGTTGCCATGACGGCAGATTATAGTCACCTGTCTCTGGTTAGTGTCCCGGACGCGCACCTGTTGCCCGGGCACTAATCAGAGGGCTATTTAGTTTACGCGCTGGCCTCATTCGGTCTGTTGGTTTTGTTTGCTCCTACGCAACAAGTTACGCTCCTAGTTTCGCTCATAGTTTACATTTTTGATATTAGCATCTTTGCTACCCTCTGGTTTTCCGTGCCGTGGTGCACCGCGCAGCATTTTGTTCTGCAATCAGAATAAATCATTTATTCTCACCTGCAAGCCGCTTCCTGACATCCCTCTGCATCTTGAAAAGACGACCTACGGCATCACAATGCCACGCTACCGTAACACATTGAGCTGTAAAAACCAGCTGTACAGTATGTGTGTTTGGGTCCCTTTTTTTCAGGAACACTAATACCAAAAGTCACAATGTCCGATAGAGTTCTAAAAATGCTATGACAGACCACCTCAAAAAAACGGACTGGAATTTTAGTTTTTTTACTGAATGGTACACCCAAAATGTACATAAAAATAAAGAAAGTGGGATTTACACAGTGACGTGCAGTCAGGGGAGGCAGGTGAGGCGGGGCCTCACGTGCCATCATGGAAAGAAAAACAATTTAAAAAGAAAAAAAAAAAATTAAATTGTTATATGTATCCAGTGATTATACTATAAAGTTATTTTCCATTTAACTTCACCAGTTTTAGATTATTTTTTATTCAAAATCGCTGAATTTTCACATTTGCCGTTCAAATACTGAGAAGAGACTTGCGGTGAGTCAGCAGCCAGTTGAGGCACGTCACTGAGTTGAACCCTTAACTCAACAAAGAGTAGATGAGTGTTATGTGTGTGTATATGTGTAAATAAATGAACACTGAAATTCAAGTATTTATTTTATATATATATATATATATATATATATATATATATATATATATATATATATATATATATATATATAAATAAAATAAATGGTTGGGGGCGGGGGCATGGTTGGGGGCGTGGTTAAGAGGGTAGGAGTATATTTACAGCTAGAATTCACTGAAAGTCAAGTATTTATTATATATATATATATATATATATATATATATATATATATATATATATATATATATATATATATGAAATACTTGACTTGGTGAATTCTAGCTGTAAATATACTCCTACCCTCTTAACCACGCCCCCAACCACGCCCCCGCCCCCAACCATGACCCCCAACCATGACCCCCTCCCACCCCCCACCTCCCGAAATCGGAGGTCTCAAGGTTGGCAAGCATGGTTATTAGTTACACTCATTAAATGATGAATCGAAGCAACAAAAAAAATGTTTCCTCATTGCAAAATTGCAGCCTGACCTGAAAAAGAGCTTTGATTGATTGATTGATTGAAACTTTTATTAGTAGATTGCACAGTGAAGTACATATTCCGTACAATTGACCACTAAATGGTAACACCCGAATAAGTTTTTCAACTTGTTTAAGTCGGGGTCCACGTAATCAATTCATGGTATAAAGCTTGTCTAGCTTATATGTAGTTAGTATACAAAGGCGAGCACGTCTCTTAGGAGGCCGACCACATCAGATGCACCCGACGTTCTCTGGTATTAAAAGTTGGACGTTGAGCAAACAGACTTAAAGACGGTCAAGAGGAATTGAGTCAAGCGACATGTTCCCCCACGACTCGTATAAATTCCTTCGATTCCCCAGGAAACAAAAGAATCCGATTAGGACGGTCTTTTCAATTTCCTGACACCGACTATCAACTAACCTAATTACCCGGCGCGCCCGCGGGGGAGCTCTTTCTTCCCAGCAAACACAGCGAGATCATTTTAATGCCTGGCAGATTGAAGCTAAATCCAGCAAGCCCCCTGTCACCTCTTTTCCTAACACGCCGCTACATTTGTACATCTTAAAGTAATCAATAAGGCTTGCAAATAGACTTCTTGTTCTTTCAACATGTGTGGACTTAATTCATTAGTGAGGCAGTGGAAAAACCCAAGTAGATGGCGTTACTTGTTTCCTGTTTTTTCTGGTTTAAAGCTACAGTATGTAGAAACTGTACATGCTGGCTTGGAGTAAGGAGGCCAGCGTGTATGTTGTTGCCATGGTGACCCTACATTACATACTTTAAAGGAGTCCACAATGTCATCAGACAGAGGTCAATTCAAGATGTGCACCTGTCCGATCAGATATGTATCAATCGATGCCAATACCGACCACCCATGAATTGATCTAATCACTCGAGTACTGATCATATACAGATACTACCCTTGGTGTCAACACCACCAATTTATGGATCGATCCGCCCTCTTACTAGACCAGGGGTCCCCAAACTACGGCTGGATACAGCCTGCCAGCGTCCACAATCTGCCTCACATGCATGTATATACGTAAAATATATACATAAATATATATACTTTAGGTCAGGAAAAACCCAGAGGCTATTTCATCCCTACAAGCCTGTTTCACAGGTTTCCTTGTGTGGGGGGAGGTGTGGCCAGCGCTGCCTGCAGGAGCTGGTTGTCCATGGTGCTGAGGACAGAGCACCATCAGACGGGGGCGTGGCAGTGCTGATGGCGAGACACAGCTGGCAGGGGATTAAATTCCACAGGTGGTATGTGTTAATCTAATCATCTGTTATCTTTAACAGTAAGCGGCCGGAAGCAGGAGAAGAGAGAGGATTCGGACGTGACTGAAAAGTCACGTTCTGCGGGAGAAAGATTTTGAAAAAAACCTATGTACATTAAAAACTTTGTTAAAAAACTGCACGCTTGGCTCTTGTGCCGCGTCTACAGTGGAACTGCTAGGAAGCAACCTCCACACCCTGCTCTTCAGGGGATTTTATTGAAGTGTCTATGGTTGTTACATATATATAGGGTACATTACATGGGGGTGTGGCCATTGTTGCACAGTAGCGCCTTGCTTCTGTGCCGGCATGATGAGACCTGTTCGTTGCATTAAAGTGGACATGCTGGTGTGGTAGGCAGCACGGTGGAAGAGGGGTTAGTGCATCTGCCTCACAATACGAAGGTCCTGAGTAGTCTTGGGTTCAATCCCAGGCTCGGGATCTTTCTGTGTGGAGTTTGCATGTTCTCCCCGTGACTGCGTGGGTTCCCTCCGGGAACTCCGGCTTCCTCCCACCTCCAAAGACATGCACCTGGGGATAGGTTGATTGGCAACACTAAATTGGCCCTAGTGTGTGAATGTGAGTGTGAATGTTGTCTGTCTATCTGTGTTGGCCCTGCGATGAGGTGGCGACTTGTCCAGGGTGTACCCCGCCTTCTGCCCGATTGTAGCTGAGATAGGCTCCAGCGCCCCCCGCGACCCCAAAGGGAATAAGCGGTAGAAAATGGATGGATGGATGGATGCTGGTGTGGTATATAATAAAAATTTTTAATTTCAGGCACAGGTTACATCTTTTAGCTGCACTGTTGTATGGTGAGCTAGATGCGACAATTCGCCATTTAATGGCGTGATCAATTTTATTGTCTTTAAGAGTCCATACGTATTTGCTCAGCTCTGTAGAGTTCTTGAGTTGGGGCCTACGGAATGATGATGTCTGATTGTTATAGTGGGTTTTAAAAGTGCTTTCTGTGAGTCCAATGTATGTCTCTGTGTTTGATTTGTCCTTGAGGATGACGCTGGCATGGTAAACAAGTGATGTTTTTAAACAGTTTCCGATGAGTGGGCAGGTAAGCCTTTGTCTGCAATTGCAGCTATCTGTGGGGTTAGAGTCGTTAGCGGTTGCTTGTCTGTGTGTGCTCAGAATCTTTTTGTTGTGTGAGTCAATGGTTTGTTTGATATTCATCATGCAGCTCTATTGAGCACTGTATAATGGATAAAACCATATAAACCTTGACTAATATATATATATATATATATATATATGTCAGCAGAATAGCACAGGGGTTAGTGCGTGTGCCTCACAATAAGAAGGTCCTGGGTTCGATCCTCGGGCTCAGGGTCTTTCTATGTTGAGTTTGCATGTTCTCTCCATGACTGCGTTGGTTCCCTGCCGGTACTCCGGCTTCCTCCCACCTCCAAAGACATGCACCTGGGGATAGGTTGATTGGCAACACTAAATTGGCCCTAGTGTGTGAATGTTGTCTGTCTATCTGTGTTGGCCCTGTGATAAGGTGGCGAGAGGGACAAGCGGTAGAAAATGGATGGATGGATATACATACTGTATGTGTGTATGTATATATCCCCCAAAATTTTACATAATTCTAAAAGCAATTATGTAGCAATGATGGTATTTTTTGGGTTAGTCCAAAACCTGCACATCTAATTAAATTCTGGTTGAAGTCAATCAATCAATCAATCAATGTTTATTTATATAGCCCTAAATCACAAGTGTCTCAAAGGGCTGCACAAGCCACAACGACATCCTCGGTACAAAGCCCACATAAGGGCAAGGAAAAACTCACCCCAGTGGGACGTCGATGTGAATGACTATGAGAAACCTTGGAGAGGACCGCATATGTGGGTAACCCCCCCCCCCCCTCTAGGGGAGACCGAATGCAATGGATGTCGAGTGGGTCTGACATAATATTGTGAGAGTCCAGTCCATAGTGGATCCAACATAATAGTAAGAGTCCAGTCCATAGTGGGGCCAGCAGGACACCATCCCGAGCGGAGACGTCAAATAGTATAAAATATGCGATGCAAATAAACTCTTCTGACTAGTAAGTTTTTCCATCTTTTCCATCACTTGTAACTGAGCTACTGTGTGGAACAATTTCCCTTGTGGATCATTAAAGTTTGTCTAAGTCTAAGTCTAAGAAGCTGCCTCCATTTAGCCTTTGCAGATAGTATAAACTCCTTTCAGAAAAATAAAAATGGCAAAAAAAAGCCCCACAAGGTGTCCCCTATTTGTTTTAGGGAGTTGTCAACCCTCGTAGTTGCAGTAAGCAGATAATGTTAGCATCAAAACATGTCATTATAGCATTCAGCAAGTGCATTATTTAGTTGCTGTCATGACATGGACTATGGCGGGTTTGTTTTCCCGAGATACAATAAAAGTTGGAGCGGACATGGCGTGAAGGTAAGGACATATTTATTTTTACTATAACAAAAAGAACAAACTAAAGGTGCGCACAAGGCGGAGGTACAAACTTAACTATGAAACAAAAACTTACACTTAACTAAGACTAAGGACATGAAACAAAAGAACTGCTAAACGTGACATGAATAAACAAAGACTTACTTGGAACAAGCATGGAAATGATCATGGAACAATGGCATGGGATCAACGCATGCGTGACAAGGGTAACAGCAGATAATGTCGCCAGGCCGACCAACAGAAAAAGACAGGCTTAAATAACAGTGACATGATTGGTGACAGGTGTGTGAGTCCAAACGTGGAACAGGTGAAACTAATGGGTAACCATGGAAACAAAACAAGGGAGTGAACAACCAGGAACTAAAAAGCGTCCAAAAAACAAACAGCACATGGCCAAACAAAAACATGATCAACACAGACATGACAGTTGCACTTGCCAACGTCTATTCATTCACCAGCTTAGCCCTTTTAGCCACAATAATAATAATACATTCTATGACGTGCTCTTAGCATCAATATTATGTTAGATCCACTCGACGTCCATTGCACCGGTTGCCCAGGGCGGGGGGTTTGTCCCCACATCTGCGGTCCCCTCCAAGGTTTCTCATTGTTATCCCATTGGGTTGAGTTCTTTCTTGCCCTGATGTGGGATCTGAGCCGAGGATGTCGTTGTGGCTTGTGCAGCCCTTTGAGACTCTCGTGATTTAGGGCTATATACTGTAAGTAAACATTGATTGATTGATTGATTGATTAAGCATGTGCATTAATTGAAGCTGGGTGAATTGAATCTTGTGTCACCAGGCAGAATTCAAACTGTAAATCCCGCCCCCCACTCTGCGCACCTCGCTGATAGTCCCTCCCAGTCTGCATCTCTCTGGATGTGCACGAAACCGCGACCTCCATCTTGAATACGCTGGACCAATATTTATTCGCATTTTTTAGACCATGGGTGTCAAACTCATTTTAGATCGGGGGCCACGTGAAGAAAAATCTACTCCCAAGTGGGCCGGACTAGTAAAATCACGGCACGATAACTTAAAAATAAAGACAACTTCAGATTGTTTTCTTTGTTTAAGAATAGACCAAGCACATTCTGAAAATGTACAAATCATAATGTTGTTGGGGTTTCTTTTACACTTACATGTTGCGGTTAATAGTATTCTATCTTTATTTGTCGTTATTTATATTTTCTGAATAAATTACGTGATAATGTTCATCAGTCAACTCATTGGTGTTAATTACAAAGCAAATTACAGAATGTTATTTATGTAGTTTGGCCATTTTCCTCGACTGGTGTACTAACATCATGTGGTTTATTTTGTACATATGTAGCATCATCTACAAAGATACAAAGAATTGCTATTGTGACATCGAGTGGACACATTTAGAACAGCAGTTTCTGTCATTCAAAAATGTCGGCTCATTTTTATACTTAGCACTTAGCAAACTCATCCCGCGGGCCGGATAACACCTGTTCGCTGGCCTGATCCGGCCCGCGGGCCGTACGTTTGACACCCCAGTTTTAGACATACAACATCTTTCTTTTCTTCCTCCGATTTCCTTTAAAAAAATAAAAATAAATTAAGCAGTATTCACTGTTACAGTAAGCACAGGTATTGCGATCTTTCCAGGTGGGTGTTTGGCAGCCATGCTTTACTACAAACAAGTTTGGACCTTTTACTATATATCGCAAAGACAAACAATTTTGTCTTCCGGGGTTTTATTTACTAAATACTTAATTATAAGGCACAGACAGCACGCAGACGTCCGATTTTTTCAGAAATAATCACTGGTATGATATACTGTATGATTAGGGCTGTGAATCTTTGGGTTGAGTATATTCAATATCGATTGTTGGGGTCACGATTCGATTCAAAATCGATTTTTTTCCCGATTCAAAACGATTCTCTATTCATTCAATACATAGGATTTCAGAAGGATCTACCCCAGTCTGCTGACATGCAAGCAGAGTACCGTATTTTTCGGAGTATAAGTCGCACCGGAGTATAAATTGCACCTGCCGAAAATGCATTATAAAGAAGGAAAAAAACATATATAAGTCACACTGGCATAGTTGCCAAACTATGAAAAAAACTGCGACTTATAGTCCGAAAAATACGATAGTAGATTTTTGTAAAAAGCTTTTATAATTGTAAAGGACAATGTTTTATCAACTGATTGCAATAATGTAAATTTTTTTAACTATTAAATGAACCAAAAATAGGACTTATTTTATCTTTGTGAAAATATTGGACACAGTGTGTTGTCAAGCTTATGAGATGCGATGCAAGTGTAAGCCACTGTGACACTACTGTTCTTTTTTTTCCTTATTTTTACAAATGTCTAATGATAATGTCAATGAGGGATTTTTAATCACTGCTATGTTGAAATTGTAACTAATATTGATACTGTTGTTGATAATATTCATTTTTGTTTCACTACTTTTGGTTTGTTCTGTGTCGTGTTTGTGTCTCCTCTCAATTGCTCTGTTTATTGCAGTTTTAAGTGTTGCTGGGTCGGGTTTGGTTTTGGAATTGGATTGCATTGTTATGGTGACTCTGCAGCATCGCGTGGACATCGGGGGCAGTACCTCTGGATTGGCAGACCGGGGTGGTGGTTCCTCTCTTTAAAAAGGGGAACCGGAGGGTGTGTTCTAACTATCGTGGGATCACACTCCTCAGCCTTCCCGGTAAGGTCTATTCAGGTGTACTGGAGAGGAGGCTACGCCGGATAGTCGAACCTCGGATTCAGGAGGAACAGTGTGGTTTTCGTCCTGGTCGTGGAACTGTGGACCAGCTCTATACTCTCGGCAGGGTCCTTGAGGGTGCATGGGAGTTTGCCCAACCAGTCTACATGTGCTTTGTGGACTTGGAGAAGGCATTCGACCGTGTCCCTCGGGAAGTCCTGTGGGGAGTGCTCAGAGAGTATGGGGTTTCGGACTGTCTGATTGTGGCGGTCCGCTCCCTGTATGATCAGTGTCGGAGCTTGGTTCGCATTGCCGGCAGTAAGTCGGACACGTTTCCGGTGAGGGTTGGACTCCGCCAAGGCTGCCCTTTGTCACCGATTCTGTTCATAACTTTTATGGACAGAATTTCTAGGCGCAGTCAAGGCGTTGAGGGGATCCGGTTTGGTGGCTGCAGGATTAGGTCTCTGCTTTTTGCAGATGATTTGGTCCTGATGGCTTCATCTGGCCAGGATCTTCAGCTCTCACTAGATCGGTTCGCAGCTGAGTGTGAAGCGACTGGGATGAGAATCAGCACCTCCAAGTCCGAGTCCATGGTTCTCGCCCGGAAAAGGGTGGAGTGCCATCTCCGGGTTGGGGAGGAGATCTTGCCCCAAGTGGAGGAGTTCAAGTACCTCGGAGTCTTGTTCACGAGTGAGGGAAGAGTGGATCGTGAGATCGACAGGCGGATCGGTGCGGCGTCTTCAGTAATGCGGACGCTGTATCGATCCGTTGTGGTGAAGAAGGAGCTGAGCCGGAAGGCAAAGCTCTCAATTTACCGGTCGATCTACGTTCCCATCCTCACCTATGGTCATGAGCTTTGGGTTATGACCGAAAGGACAAGATCACGGGTACAAGCGGCCGAAATGAGTTTCCTCCGCCGGGTGGCGGGGCTCTCCCTTAGAGATAGGGTGAGAAGCTCTGTCATCCGGGGGGAGCTCAAAGTAAAGCCGCTGCTCCTCCACATTGAGAGGAGCCAGATGAGGTGGTTCGGGCATCTGGTCAGGATGCCACCCGAGCGCCTCCCTAGGGAGGTGTTTAGGGCATGTCCGACCGGTAGGAGGCCACGAGGAAGACCCAGGACACGTTGGGAAGACTATGTCTCCCGGCTGGCCTGGGAACGCCTCGGGATCCCCCGGGAGGAGCTGGACGAAGTGGCTGGGGAGAGGGAAGTCTGGGCTTCCCTGCTTAGGCTGCTGCCCCCGCGACCCGACCTCGGATAAGCGGAAGAAGATGGATGGATGGATGGATGGATGGATGTTATGGTATTGCTGTGTATTGTTTTGTTGGATTGATTAATAAAAAAATAAATAAAAAAAGAGAATCGATTCTGAATCGCACAACGTGAGAATCGCGATTCACATTCGAATCGTTTTTTTCCCACACCCCTATGTATGATGCTAATATTTTTGTTTTTTTTTTAGTTAAAGAATATAACTCAGGTACCCGAGTTTTAATGTAGCCTCTCCAGCCACAACTACAGGACAATGTTCATTTCAAGATATGTGCTGTTATCATCTGAATTCATTAGCTCAGTCTCTCACATGACGCACCCCGGCTTTGATCCGAGCAGTGTGGGGATTATCTCCTCCTCATGTGATACGGAACAGTACGAAGAAATGTGACCACAACAAGACAGCTGGATGACACCCTCCCTCGTCAGCGCCACATTCCACAACTCGGTCCCTCATACACCCACACCCAGACCGAGCACCAAAGAGAAAGCGGCGGTGGCCCAGAGGAGAAAAAAAACACGGGGGTCAGGATGGTCAGATCATCTTAAAAGCAGTAGCCATGTTTTATGGTGGCGGGCCCCTTCATGAAGACTAGCTAGGGGTTGGGAGGGTATGGGGGCGAAGGGACACTCAGAATGGTTGCCGGGTGAAATACGAGTAGCAATGTTATGATCGGATCATAAAGCACAGTCGAGCTTCGCAGGCGTGGACACAAACATATTGGCTGACTGTGTTGAAGATAGGACCACAGGTTTCATTTCCAATTCAATATCTTTATTGACATGTGCAGCCTAAAGATCTTAACAATAGCTATACGTTGTGATGATGTCATCTTAGCGTATAGATTGCTGTCTGATGTAATCCTATTGATTGGCAAGGGGACCTGACAGTCAGTGATATTGGATATTGCAAATCTTTGCAGGAAAATAAGGCTTGCAACGCTATCCCGCCATCGCACGTTTGCTCAGGAAAAGAGAGCCGAGGACAGCATAAAATAGTCAGCCTAAAACATACAAACACACCGCGGAAAAATACGGAAATCAACATGCATCTCTTTAACGAGGACATGCAATTGTGATCAAACATGCTAATGACGTAAATCTTTTAACACAATACACATTGTATGGAATCATAATTACAAAACTGTGACAAAAAACAAAATTACACGCTGACACAATTTTAAAGATTATCAAAACAATTCTACACTCGATATTTACTAGAATACAAGCCTCATATGAAAATTGCATTAAAATATAGTTGCAAAAAAAGGTGGAAAATCGAGAGTTACTACATAGGATAGATATAAAAATAGCTTTAAACATGTATGAAAAATTAAACATGGTAGAAATAATTTAAAAAAATCATGACTAAGTAGACTAGAACAGGGGTGTCAAAGTCAAGGCCCGAATAGAATTATCTTTAGCCCCCCGGGATGATATTTGATTAGTATTAGAACCGGCCCGCAGGCCACAGTCGCCTGCTGCTGTTTTGCATCAGTGTTGGTGCTAGGAGTTTTAAAAATGGGGTACCAGGTACCCCATCAAGTCATAAAAATGGGGTCCCACAGTACATTTTTGGGGTCCCACTTTTTTGTAACTGTTTTTGAAAACAAATGATAAATGTATGCATTATCTTGTTATATCTCACATTCTATATTGTGTTTTGGGAAAAGGTTGTCATAAACGTTAACTCATAAAAAAAATTATGCAAAAAAACCCCACATTTTTATGCATATGTAAATGTATTCAGTTATAAACATTAATTCCCTTTCTTCTTTCCTTCATGGATCTAAACTTTACCGCTGCCGGTATTATTTTCTATATTTTTATTGCAATATTCCCAGAATGTGTTTGTTCTATTTTTGGCCAAAGTAAGACAAAGAAAACAATCTGAAGTTGTCTTTATTTTTTAGTTTTAATGCCATGATTTTAATAGTCCGGCCCGCGTGTGCACAGTTTTTTCTCCATGCGGCCCCTCAGCTAAAATGAGTTTGACAACCCTGGACTAGAGGTTCTTAGCCTAGGTTCTAAGGGGTTTATAAATGGGATAATTCTGAGGAAGGGCGACCAAACTTTATCTTTCATTGGATGTCTAAAGAGGTTGGAAAATAGGTTAATAACCACTGAACTAGACCACAACGTCACTATACAAACAGCATCAACAATGAAACAATATTTATAAAACCAACATTAAACAGACACAAACTACAATTGAAATAAATGACAGAATAAAGCAATCCTTGCAATATGTAACAGTGATGCTAAATCTGTATTAGCGCTACTATTAGACTGCTGGCAGCCGTGACACCATACCTTGCACCCGTTGTAAATACCCTCTTTTTCCACTGACTCGCTGACCTTTTATTGGCCTTTGCCGGACGCTTAAGGAGGTCGCTGAGCCGTACACTGTATTGTTGCAGCATTGTGCTGCCACAAGCAAGCATATCAGCGACAGTAGAAAGAGTTGTGAAGTGAATTATATTTATATAGCGCTTTTCTCTAGTGACTCAAAGCACTTTTACATAGTGAATGAAACCCAATATCTAAGTTACATTTAAACCAGTGTGGGTGGCACTGGGAGCAGGTGGGTAAAGTGTCTTGCCCAAGGCAGTGACTAGGATGGAAGCGGGGATCGAACCTCGAACTCTCAAGTTGCTGGCACGGCCACTCTACCAACCGAGCTATACCACCCCAGTTGTGACAGTCAGCTTTATTTCCTCTTTTTTTTCTCAATTAAACATTTTGCCACTTATTGTACTACTTAAATTGCTTAATTAATTTTCTGGATTTTGCTCCAATTTTTTTTTTTTAATTTATTTAAAAAAAATTTCAAGCTCCGATGCCTCACCTTTTGAAAAAGAACAACAAAAAAAACCCCTACAAGAGCAGTGGTGCCCAGATTTTTTGCCACCAAGGGCCAAACTGAAAATGGGCAATGGGCCAAACAGCCATTTGGATCCCATACCACCATTATTCAAGGAAGTGGAGATCATCACCTTCTATAGATGGCAACCAGTTGGCCTTGCGGACATGCCATCAATGATTGTGTGAGCTTAAAAGACTTTGATAATGGTCATGTGATTCATGAACACTCATCACGACTTTGCGAGCACTATTGAGCGTTTTTTTTTTTTTTTTTCCACCTCTAAAAAGGACGTGCAAACTGACAGTTACAGTCACGGCTCGTGCCGTAAAGACAGGCGAGGAACAGAGAATGTGTGTTTGTGTGTGTTTCAACATATTTGTATGGTCTGTCAGAAATAAAAAATATTAGACACATCGTTTGTACAGCAACATCCTTTCATAATTTTACAGCTGCGAGCGGGTAAGTTAAGGAGCTGATTAAAACAATTAAATTGATGCGTTTTGGTGTTTTTTGCTGGCGTTGTTTTTTTTAATGGTGTTCGTTTTTTCCATTTAGAATATTAACATATCCCTAAAGAATATAATATTCTAATGCAGGGGTCACCAACCTTTTTGAAACCAAGAGCTACTTCTTGGGGACTGATTATTGCGAAGGGCTACCAGTTTGATGCACACTTAAATAAATTGCCAAAAATAGCCAATTTGCTCAATTTATGTTATTATTAATAATTAATGATATTTATCTTTGTGGAAACACTGATCATCTTAATGATTTCTCACAATAAATATATATAGAAACAGATAAATATCAATATGCAACACTTTATTTTTATATTTTCTCTAAGTGCACATTTTTCAAATTGAACATTTTCAAATGATCACTTCTGAGACAGTCTTGTGAAATCACAATATCCCATTCTAACTAGCTAGCCACTAACATTTTTATAAAAGGGGAGAAAACACGAAAAAAATGAAAATTAAATTTTGAAACATAGTTTATCTTCAATTTCGGCTCTTTATAATTCAAAATTCAACTGAAAAAAAGAAGAGAAAAACTAGCTAATTCGAATCTTTTTGAAAAAATAAAAAAAATAATAATGGAACATCATTAGTAATTTTTCCTGATTAAGATTAATTTTAGAATTGTGATGGCATGTTTTGTTAGAATATATAACAAATTGGACCAAGCTATATTTCTAACAAAGACAAATCATTATTTCTTCTAGATTTTCCAGAACAACATTTTTTAAAGAAATTCAAAAGACTTTGAAATAAGATTTAAATTTAATTCTACAGATTTTCTAGATTTGCCAGAATCATTTTTTTTGAATTTTAAACATAATATTTTTTGTCGAAAAAACAGAAGCTAAAATGAAGAATTAAATGAAAATTGATTTATTATTCTTTACAATAAAAAAAACAAATTTACTTAAATTACTTTAAATTGTCAGGAAAGAAGAGGAAGGAATTTAAAAGGTAAAAAGGTATATGTGTTTAAAAATCCTAAAATCATTTTTTAAGTTGTATTTTTTCTCTAAAATTGTCTTTCTGAAAGTTATAAGAAGCAAAGTAAAAAAAATTAATGAATTTATTCAAACAAGTGAAGACCAAGTCTTTAAAATATTTTCTTGGATTTTCAAATTCTATTTGAGTTTTGTCTCTCTTAGAATTAAAAATGTCAAGCAAAGCGAGACCAGCTTGCTAGTAAATAAATACAATTTAAAAAATAGAGGCAGCTCACTGGTAAGTGCTGCGATTTGAGCTATTTTTAGAACAGGCCAGCGGGCAACTCATCTGGTCCTTATGGGCGACCTGGTGCCCGCGGGCACCGCGTTGGTGACCCCAGCTCTCATGCCACTTTTGATGAATCCACCGCTTGCAGTGTGGCGCTTCCGTGTTTAAAGCTTCACCTTTATTGGTAGTTTTGAAGCTCAAACATCCCCATACTCTTTATTAACCAGTAGAAAGGTCGTTTTTTGCTCAGTGGCCTTGTGGTTGGAGTGTCCGCCCCTGAGATCGGTAGGTCGTGAGTTCAAACCCCGGCCGAGTCATACCAAATACTATAAAAATGGGACCCATTACCTCCCTGCTTGGCACTCAGCATCAAGGGTTGGAATTGGGGGTTAAATCACCAAAATGATTCCCGAGCGTGGCCACCGCTGCTGCTCACTGCTCCCCTCACCTCCCAGGAGGTGTAACAAGGGGATGGGTCAAATGCAGAGAGTAATTTCACTACACCTAGTGTGTGTGTGACTATCAGTGGTACTTTGACTTTTAACTTTAACTTTTGCCATTCTTCCTCTCCACACTGATTTTGCTTGTATGCGCTTTGTGTGTGCGTTTTGACACACTCAGCATCATGCGCCTCGGCTCTGTCCTTCACCGCCCCACGGCAGCATGCGAATGAAAAAAAAAAAAGTACCGGTATTTTTTAAAATGCAGTAAAATAGCATTGTTTTCAATCCGTTAGTACCACAGTACTTTATTAGCACCGGTATACTGTACAACCTACACCTAACTGTTTCTAAAATGCCCATAAAAAGTGGTACATGTTTACTGCTGTTTGATAGCAAAACGCCACAAGTCAGAGGATGATAGCATGAATGTGAAGTAAATGGTCGAGTTTCTCCATAGTGAAAGATAAGTGGTAAATGCCAAAAAAAAATTCAATTAAATAAGGCGGTCTGCACCACTTATGAATAGCACGTACAGTGTTAGTAGATCGCATGCAACACGTCCAATAATCGTACACACTCGTGTTGTCCCGATACCAATATTTTGGTACCGGTGCCAAAATGTATTTCGATACTTTTCAGTACTTTTTGAAACTTTTCTAAATAAAGGGGCCACAAAAAATGGCATTATTGGCTTTAATTTAACAAAAAATCTTAGGGTACATTACACATATGTTTCTTATTGCAAGTTTGTCCTTAAATAAAATATTGAATATACTAGAAAACTTTTCTTTTAGTAGTAAGTAAGCAAACAAAGGCTCCTAAATTAGTCTGCTGACACAGGGACGTGCACATGATTATAGAGGGGCAGGGGCTCAAAGTCAGAAAAGGGCAGGACATTTTTTTTTGGTCCTTTACACAATATGGAAATTAATGTAAAATTAAATTTGCTAATAGGAAGCTAACTACTAGGCTGTGTGTCCTTTGTAGGTAAAAGTGATTGCCATTTCTTTTGTGTCAACAAATTATTGTCATAATGAGTTAATTCACATTATCATAGGCTTGGAAGACATGAAAAGCAACAAAACACTGGTTTATTATTAGGCTATTTATTGTTAAAGAGATAAGCACTTTAATATTGAACATTGAACAGTGCAACATGAACTTTGAAAAAAAATACAAAAATAATTAAAGCTGCAAGCAGCGTTGGACGGGCCCGCGTATTTGGCAGGTGCTAGTCCTAAGTGTCCCAATACTTTTGTCTACTTGTAGTCTGAAGTGTCCCAAGACTTTTGTCTAGTGTACCTACCTTGTCTGCATTGTGTGGGCACGTTGGTGCTTCCTGCTGTTAAGCAGCCATCTTAGAAAAACAGCACCGCAGGAGCATCAGCGCAGCGGGTCTTTGAAGGGTCATAAAATCAAAACCGGAGCAGGTATTAAAAATCCCATCTATTCTTTTAATCACAAGGGTTTTATCTCTCACCTGTGTTAGTTTGAAGGCGAAACGACAAACGCGCTCAGAGGAGATAGATTTTGAAGGAAGGTAACCGGTTTTTACAAAAATGTTGTTTTGAAGGGGGAATAGAAAAATTCCTGTTGATTTTTGCTGAGGGTTGTCAATTTATGAAATGTAGGTCTAAGTGAGACCTACATAGAGGTATTTGTTTCATGTCTATCCGACCTTCCCAGTGGGAGTTACAGGCAGTTTTGTAATTATTTTCTTCCGAGGAGCAGTTTTTTCTCCGTTTTATTAAAAAAAATCTGTAGAGCGCAAATTTTGAATTTGGGGTTAGGTTTTTTTATTAGATCACAGTTTTTGCCAGTCCTGATGTGTGCGTTCAGTTTGGTGAGTTTTGAAGCATGTTAAGGGGGTGAAATTACAGCTGAAAGAGGCAAAAGTGACTGATTTTACTAAAATTTAGTGTTGAAGGGGGAATAGCAAACTTCCTGTAGATTTTTGCCCGAGAAAATAAATTTAAGTGTAAGTGAGACCTACATAGAGGTTTTTGTTTCATGTCTCTACGACATTCGTACGGGGAGTTAGAACAAGTTTACTTGGTAGGGGGCGCTAGAGCGCAATTTTGAGTTTTGGGGTTTGGTATTTTTCGCGTTTTTTTATGTGTGCGTCAAATTTGGTGAGTTTTGAAGCATGTTAAGGGGGTGAAAGTAGTGCGCAAAGCTGCGGAAGAATAAAGAAAGAATAAAGAATAATAATAAAACCTTAGAAAAACAATAGGTCCTTATGTCCCATTGCATAAGGACTCCCTGTGGGAGTCCTTTTGCAATGGGCCATGGCGGGCCCTAAATATAGTTGTTTAACCCAGCCACTCTCCAAGCAGACCTGCTGTACTTTTCTTCATTAAGAAAAAGACGAACGCAGAACACACCATCCTTGTCTGGTGAGTATTCCAACCACGGCCTAGTGTTATACCAGTTTCTTTGAAATGATCGTCCATCTGCATTTTTGGGACATCTAAGTACAGGTTGATATGGTCCTCTATCAACACACATTTTGACATAGCTGGCATTACATTTTAGATCAAAAGCTTGTTGGTGGGCAGGATCTGTAGGATACTTTAACAGTGCAATATTTGATAAGACCTCTTCTCCTACATCACTTGTAGCTCCTTCAACTTCCCCCTCATCTATGGCTTCCTCTGCAGTAGTATCATCTGCCTCAGTTCCTGTGGATTCTTCCTCCCCAACATTTACCGGGATTTCTATGGCTTCCTCTGTGTCAGGAGTTGCATCTAAAGCCTCTTTTCTCTCAGGTGTTGCTTCTACACTCTCCTCCTCCTCTCTCTCAGGTGTTGCTTCTAAGGTCTCTGCTTCTCTCTCAGGTGTGACACTTTCTGAGGTCTGTGGTCTTTCTTGAATTCTGGTGCTAGTACTTGGTTTTAGCCATGCATTAAGAGGTCTGCTACCCTTAGCTGCTTCCTGGCGCTCCTTCTCCTTCCTTTTCTGTATCCTTTCTTTTTTTTGGCATTGTGCTGCAGGCATAATCAACATGAATCAAGTTTAAATACAGATGGTAATATTCCTAACAGATAACCTACATCTTATATCCCCAGAATGCTGAAATTATTATTATTAATAATAATAATAATAATAATAATTATTATTATTATTATCATTATCATTATTATTCTTATTATTATTGTTATTATTATCATTATTTTGTTAACCCACACAGTAATAGCAAAGCCACAATAAACTTTATATCTAAACCTCTACTGTGAGAAATGTGATCCGCCGTAAACACAGTGCATTTTATTTTGAAAATTAACCCGGTGTTTTATTTTGTATTTTCTACACTACTTCCTGACCCGCACGATCCGCTCTGCTCTGTGCGGAATTGATGTGCCATGCTCAATTGATGCGCCGTGCTCAATTGATGCGCCGTGCTCCGACGTCCGGCAAAAACAGAAGCTGACACATTGAATAATAGAATAATACAGCGTTTTTCTGAAATATTACCCATATTAGATGCTGAATAAGTGGACGGCGACTAGACCATAACTCACAGGTTCAAGTTGCTCCACTGTCACGTGACGTCTCCTCAGGGGCGCAGTTGGCTCTCTCTCCTCTCACTTACTCACTCACTCGCCCTCTCTCTCTCTCTCTCCCTCTCTGGCGGAAGCGGCAGGCTCAAACAACCCGGTATTACAAGAAAACATGGAGTTTTTGTACCGCTGTTTTTTTTTTTTTTTTTTACATCCCTGACAGGAATTTATTAATGTTGTTTAAATAAATAAAAAAATAAAAAAAACACACACACAGGCAGAGCAGGGCACTTTTTAAGACGAGGCAAAAAAGGGCAGGGGCTCAAGCACCCATAGGGCCCTATGTGTGCACGTGCCTGTGCTGACATATACAGTAACATATTGTGTCATTTTCCATTCTATTATTTTGATAATTTTTGGTACTTTTCGATACTTTTCTAAATAAAGGGCACCACAAAAAAGGCATTATTGGCTTTATTTTAACAAAAAATCTTATGGTACATTAAACATATGTTTCTTATTGCAAGTTTGTCCTTAAATAAAATAGTGAACGTACGAGACAACATTTATTTTATTAGTAAGTAAGCAAAGAAAGGCTCCTAATTTAGCTGCTGACGTATGCAGTAACATATTGTGTCATTTTCCATTGTATTATTTTGTCAACATTATTAAGGACAAGTGGTAGAAAATAAA
The DNA here is from genome assembly GCF_033978685.3 of Nerophis lumbriciformis. Taxonomy (NCBI): domain Eukaryota; kingdom Metazoa; phylum Chordata; class Actinopteri; order Syngnathiformes; family Syngnathidae; genus Nerophis; species Nerophis lumbriciformis. The sequence goes on from NC_084581.2 coordinate 22,826,188, forward strand.
TTATTAATCTACTTGTTCATTTACTGTTAATATCTGCTTACTTTCTCTTTCAATATGTTCTATCTACACTTCTGTTGACATTTAATAATCACTTATTCTTCTTTTGTTTGATACTTTACATTAGTTTTGGATGATACCAAAAATTTGGGTATCAATCCGATACCAAGTCGTTACAGGATCATACATTGGTCATATTCAAAGTCCTCATGTGTCCAGGGACATATATCCTGAGTTTATAAACATAATATACATTATTTAAAAACGAAAAAAGATTTTGTGATGCAAAAAAATATCGGTGTAATAATAGTAATATCGACTAGATACGCTCCTGTACTTGGTATCATTACAGTGGATGTTAGGTGTAGATGGCGTTTGCTTACATTGCGAAGCCGGTGAGCTACGGTGTGTAGTGAAGCATGTTTAGATATTCCTCGTCCTGCAGGGATGATACTTGTAAGAAACTTACTGTATTTGTCGCCATGGAGGCGAGGATTACTGATTTAGACGTAGACGGATGGACTTTAGCCGCTAGCTAGCTAGCCATGTCTTAAAGCACCTCTTCCGGTGGGTGTTTCTGTCACAAGGTTTAGGTGACGAACCCCAAGATGCAGAGAAGGCAGGCTTTGTGCGGGAAAACATGATTTAATGTCCAAAATAAATGTAAAACACAAACCAGGAACTAGGAGTAGCCAAACTGAAAACAGAAAAACTGGAAACAGCTAACGGCTAACAGGATTACACGAAACAAAAGAGCCAGGAGACAGCAAACTGTAAATAGCTATTAGGAACAGCTTACCGCAAACAATGAGAATGACAAGTAGTAGACATCGACAAGTATTAGCGACAATACATCGACAATACTCCAGCACAGACTGGCTGGCAAGGCAGGTTTAAATAGCATCTGGCTGATTGACACCAGGTGTGGCCCGGTGCCAATCAGCCACAGCTGAGGGGAAAAAGCACTCAGGGAGACAATCAGGAAATAACCAAAATAAGAGTGCTGACAGGAACTAAAGACATGAAACAAAGACAAAACGCAGAGGAAAAACTAAGACATAGCCAGACAGTTTCAGTGTTATAACTTCACCTTTATCTTTAGTTTTTAAGCCAAAATGCGTCCATTCCCCATTTTCTGTCTACACACTGTGTCTGCTTGTTAGTACTCGGTGATTGTCCGCTGCCGAACATGCTCGTCGGCTTGTAAAACCAGCAAAGACACAACGTGACGACGACGGGGGGAGGATGACCGCTACTTTTTAGAGGCGGTATAGTACCGAATATGATTCATTAGTATCGCGGTACTATACCGTATTTTCCGCACTATAAGGCGCACCTAAAAACCACAAATTTTCTCAAAAGCTAACAGTGCGCCTTATAACCCGGTGCGCTTTATTACGATTCATTTTCATAAAGTTTCGATCTCGCAACTTCGGTAAACAGCCGCCATCTTTTTTCCCGGTAGAACAGGAAGCGCTTCTTCTTCTACGCAAGCAACCGCCAAGGTAAGCACCCGCCCCCATAGAACAGGAAGCGCTTCTTCTTCTACTGTAAGCTACCGCCCGCCCCCGGAAGAAGAAGAAAAAACGCGCGGATATCACCGTACGTTTCATTTCCTGTTTACATCTGTAAAGACCACAAAATGGCTCCTACTAAGCGAAAAGGATCCGGTTCATAAAAAGACGCAATCTCTCCATCCGCACACGGATTACTACCGTATTTCACAGCAACTGATATTCCTGTGAACCGCACTGTGGAACGGGAGCACGTACGGTGAATATTCGCACCACAGGGAATGAGAAGTCATCCTTCACTGTGGTTCTAGCTTGCCATGCTAACTTCCACCCATGGTGATATTCAAAAGGAAGACCTTGCCAAAAGAGACCTTTCCAGCCGGCGTCATCATAAAAGCTAACTCGAAGGGATGGATGGATGAAGAAAAGATGAGCGAGTGGTTAAGGGAAGTTTACGCGAAGAGGCCGGGTGGCTTTTTTCACACAGCTCCGAAGGCGAACACACCTTCACTAAGACGGGCAGACAGCGCCGGACGACATACGCCAACATTTGCCAGTGGATCGTAAATGCCTGGGCAGATATTTCGGTCACAACTGTGGTCCGAGCTTTCCGGAAGGCAGGATTCACAGAACAACAGCGACACTGACTCCCGATGACTTCGACGAGACGGAACCGGCCATTTTGGATACCACGCTTGCGCAACTTTTCAATTCGGACACCGAAGACGAAGAATTCGAAGGATTTACGAATGAAGAATAACTTCAGAAGGTGAGCGCTATGTTTATTTTGTGTGTTGTGACATTAACGTTCGAGCAACATTATGTTACTATTGCTCTACACCATTTTGAATTTTACTATGTTTGTGATTGCACATTTGCGTACATTTTGGGACAGAGTTGTTAGAACGCTGGTTTTCAATATATTATTAAAGTTTGACTGAGCTATCTGACTGTTTTTTTGACATTCACTTTAGCGCAGCGTTTTTTTGACATTCACTTTAGCGCAGCGTAGGCGCGGCTTATAGTCCGGGGCGGCTTATTGGTGGACAAAATTATGAAATATGTAATTCATAGAAGGTGCGGCTAATAATCCGGTGCGCCTTATAGTGCGGAAAATACGGTACTTGTACCGGTATACCGCACACCCCTAGTACACACAATTGTATAGATTGCGCACGCTGTTTAGCATGTGGTATTTTTGTATTTTTGTATTTTTTTTTTATTATCCAGCTCCCAACCTAACTTTACTTACTTTATTTTGGTTGAAAATAAATAAAAAGGTCCAAACGAGCGTTGAAGTTTTAGCACAAACGCTAATGTACACAAAAAAGGAATAAAGCAAGATGCAAACTAGGTGGTCGTAACTCAGCGTTGTCTCGGTTTCCCCCCCTTCAGACTCCCAAAGGTCTCAACAACACACGCAGGAAGTGAGGGTGGATGTTCAGAAAGCATTTAGAGGATCAATACGGCGAGCAGGAGAGAGAGAATGCAGGTGGAGAGACACCCAGAGCCCCAGAGAGTTAGGGGAGGTGAGGCGGCTTGATGGGGTAGACGTCCCTGGAGGGTAAAGAGCTGCCTGTGCACTCCTGCAGAGAGAGTACTGTTACACTTGATCCAGCTCAGCGGCTTCCTGCGCAGGGAAACGCCGCCAGGCTCGGCACTGTGACGAGAGCTAAGTAAGACTTGTGGGATGATGTCACTGGGGTCGCCCCCAGGTCAGCGCCACCTGCACCTCCATGCGGCCCTCATTAAGACGGTTAAGTCAACGATGAAGGAACTCGCGGTTTTACGTCTGCCGAGGCGGATGGTGTTGTTTTGGAATTGTTTTGTTTGCCATATGTTGCTTTGTTAGCGTGATTACACAAACACTACACAACCAATGTACAGTCGCGATCAAAAGTATACATACTCTTGTAAAGAACATAATGTCATGGCTGTCTTGTGTTTCCAATCATTTCTACAACTCTTAATTTTTTGTGATAGAGTGATTGGAGCACATACTTGTTGGTCACAAAAAACATTCATGAAGTTTGCTTCTTTTATGAATTTATTATGGGTCTACTGAAAATGTGACCAAATGTGCTGGGTCAAAAGTATACATACAGCAATGTTAATATTTGGTTACATGTCCCTTGGCAAGTTTCACTGCAACAAGGTGCTTTTGGTAGCCATCCACAAGCTTCTGGTTGAATTCTTGACCACTCCTCTTGACAAAATCGGTGCAGTTCAACTAAATGTGTTGGTTTTCTGACATGGACTTGTTTCTTCAGCATTGTCCACACATTTAAGTCAGGACTTAAATGTAAAGATGGACTCAGTAAAGAATCTGGGTATTATCTTCGACCCAACTCTCTCCTTTGAATCACACATTAAGAGTGTTACTAAAACGGCCTTCTTTCATCTCCGTAATATCGCTAAAATTCGTTCTATTTTATCCACTAGCGACGCTGAGATCATTATTCATGCGTTCGTTACGTCTCGTCTCGACTACTGTAACGTATTATTTTCGGGTCTCCCTATGTCTAGCATTAAAAAATTACAATTGGTACAAAATGCGGCTGCTAGACTTTTGACAAGAACAAGAAAGTTTGATCATATTACGCCTATACTGGCTCACCTGCACTGGCTTCCTGTGCACTTAAGATGTGACTTTAAGGTTTTACTACTTACGTATAAAATACTACACGGTCTAGCTCCGTCCTATCTTGTCGATTGTATTGTACCATATGTCCCGGCAAGAAATCTGCGTTCAAAGAACTCCGGCTTATTAGTGATTCCCAGAGCCCAAAAAAAGTCTGCGGGCTATAGAGCGTTTTCTATTCGGGCTCCAGTACTATGGAATGCCCTCCCGGTAACAATTAGAGATGCTACCTCAGTAGAAGCATTTAAGTCCCATCTTAAAACTCATTTGTATACTCTAGCCTTTAAATAGCCCCCCTGTTGGACCAGTTGATCTGCCGTTTCTTTTCTTTTCTCCTCTGCTCCCCTTTTCCTTGAGGGGGGGGGGGCACAGGTCCGGTGGCCATGGATGAAGTGCTGGCTGTCCAGAGTCGGGACCCGGGGTGGACCGCTCGCCTGTGCATCGGCTGGGAACATCTCTACGCTGCTGACCCGTCTCCGCTCGGGATGGTGTCCTGCTGGCCCCACTATGGACTGGACTCTTACTATTATGTTGGATCCACTATGGACTGGACTCTCACAATATTATGTCAGACCCACTCGACATCCATTGCTTTCGGTCTCCCCTAGAGGGGGGGGGTTACCCACATATGCGGTCCTCTCCAAGGTTTCTCATAGTCATTCACATCGACGTCCCACTGGGGTGAGTTTTTCCTTGCCCGTATGTGGGCTTTGTACCGAGGATGTCGTTGTGGCTTGTGCAGCCCTTTGAGACACTTGTGATTTAGGGCTATATAAATAAAGATTGATTGATTGATTGATTGACTTTGGGAAGGCCATTCTGAAACCTTAATTCTAGCCTGATTTAGCCATTCCTTTACCACTTCTGATGTGTGTTTGGGGTCATTGTCCTGTTGGAACACCCAACTGCGCCCAAGACCCAACCTCCGGGCTGATGATTTTAGGTTTTCCTGAAGAATTTGGAGGTAATCCTCCTTTTTCATTGTCCCATTTACTCTCTGTAAAGCACCAGTTCCATTGGCAGCAAAACAGGCCCAGAGCATAATACTACCACCACCATGCTTGACGGTAGGTAGAGATGTCCGATAATATCGGCCTGCCAATATTATCGGCCGATAAATGCGTTAAAATGTAATATCGGAAATTATCGGTATCGTTTTTTTTTTATTATCGGTATCGTTTTTTTTTTTGTTGTTTTTTTTTTTTTAAATTAAATCAACATAAAAAACACAAGATACACTCACAATTAGTGCACCAACCCAACAAACCTTCCTCCCCCATTTACACTCATTCACACTCATTCACACAAAAGGGTTGTTTCTTTCTGTTATTAATATTCTGATTCCTACATTATATATCAATATATATCAATACAGTCTGCAAGGGATACAGTCCGTAAGCACACATGATTGTGCGTGCTGCTGGTCCACTAATAGTACTAACCTTTAACAGTTAATTTTACTCATGTTCATTAATTACTAATTTCTATGTAACTGTTTTTATATTGTTTTACTTTCTTTTTTAATCAAGAAAATGTTTTTAATTTATTTATCTTACTTTATTTTTTTTTATTTTTTTTAAAGTACCTTATCTTCACCATTCCTGGTTGTCCAAATTAGGCATAATAATGTGTTAATTCCACGACTGTACATATCGGTTGATATCGGTATCGGTAATTAAAGAGTTGGACAATATCGGAATATCGTATATCAGCAAAAAGCCATTATCGGACATCCCTAACGGTAGGAATGGTGTTCCTGGGATTAAAGGCCTGACCTTTTCTCCTCCAAACATATTGCAGGGTATTGTGGCCAAACAGCTACATTTTTGTTTCATCTGACATCACATGGCCCCAGATAAGACCTTCTTGAGGAAATGTATTTTCCTCCAATCACTCTATCACAAAAAAATAAGAGTTGTAGAAATTATTGGAAACTCAAAACAGCCATGATATTATGTTCTTTGCAAGTGTATGTAAACTTTTGATTGCGACTGTATGTGAGACTTTGTGGGGAAATTCACTATTACTAACAGGAGTGTATGTGCTTTTTTTTCAGTCATTGCAGAACCGTTCTCCAGTACTGAAATGGTAAATCCCATCATCTAATGCAGGGGTGTCAAACGTACGGCCTGAGGGCCGGATCAGGCTCGCAAACAGGTTTTATCTGGTTTGCTAAGTATAAAAATTAACCTGAAATTTTTAAATGAAAGAAACTGCTTTTCTAAATGTGTCCACTAGATGTCAAAATAGCAATTCTTTGTATCTTTGTAGATGATGCTAAATATATGGACAAAATAAAATGATGTTAGTGCACCAGTCGAGGAAAATGATCAAATTACATAAACTGTAATTCGATTTTGATATCATTTTTTAATCTTGATGGATTGAATATTAACACCAATGACTTGACTAATGAACATTATCACATAAATTATTCAGAAAATAGAAATAACGACAAATAAAGGTAGAATACTATTAACCGCGACATGTAAGTGTAAAAAAACCCCAACAACATTATGATTTGTACATTTTCAGAACGTGCTTGTTCTATTTTTAAACAAAGAAAACAATCGGAAGTTGTCTTTATTTTTAAGTTATCGTGCCGTGATTTTACCAGTCCGGCCCACTTGGGAGTAGATTTTTCTCCACGTGGCCCCCGATCTAAAATGAGTTTGACACCCCTGATCTAATGTCATCTGTGTGAACCAGGAATTGGCCATGTGACGACCCTTAATGTTAATTTGTTAAGTGTCGGAATGTCTGAAACTGTCATGACTCCCTTAGTTGTGTTTTCAGCACAGCTGGGTTAGTGTTTCTTAGTTGCTATGAGTGCTGATTATTTTCACCTGCCTCTGATTAGTGTTTGGGATGCTCACCTGCTCCGGGGCACTAATCAGAGAGCTATTTATTCCTGCTTTTCGCCAAACACTCAGTGCTGGCTCTTTTGTTTGCTCATGCAACAAGTTACGTTAGTCCTCCTTTGATTCCTATGTTAGCTTTCCAGTGCTAGTTTTTTGCCTTGTTCCGTTTTGTTTTGCCACCTGACTGATTTATGGACAATAAATAATTTTCCTGCCTGCACCCTGCCTGCGGAGTTCCATCTGCATCTTGGGGAAACGGTCCGTGCATTACCATGCGACCACCCAACCGTAGCAGAAACATCGTAACCATAACTAGGAATGGGTACCTTTCACATTTGAATCATTACAGTACCTGGGAATCGATACCGGTACTCAACTGTACCAATTTCTGGTACTTTTGTGTGTGTTTATTGGGAAACAAATTTTAATTGTTTAATTGTAAAATCTAAAACTCTTTATATTCAACATTGGGCTGATAATGATAACAGTGGTTGAATCTTGTTTCCTTACCCATCTGAGTCTCATTTGTGTTCTAGTAAGACTTTGCAGGCATTTGCAATTCCAAGACATCAGATGGCAGAGTGTATAGGCTACAGAACACTTCACATTACACAGTGAGCAGCTTGAAAGTGTCAGGATGTTTCCGCAGGTCTGTATATAAAGCAAACAAAACTAAAGAGAAATGTATCTTTATTAGTAGATTAACTGATATATTACAGTAATATGCATACATTTCAGCATGTTTTAGGTGTGCTGCTGTAATCAGGAAGCAGTACTTGCCTTTAAGTTGAATGCGACAGTGTTTTTATTTATTCTGAATCTAAATCGATTAATCGTTTTTGAGGATTGATTTAAAAAAATAAAATAAAATAAAAGGGTTTTTGTTCCATTTTTCTTAAGAATACATTTTTGGATTTAAAATGTCAAACAACTATTACCGTATTTTTCAGACTATAAGGCGCACTTAAAATCCTTTCATTTTCTCAAAAATCGACAGTGCGCCTAATAATCCGGCGCGCCTAATGTACGGAATCATTATGGTTGTGCTTACCGACCTCGAAGCACATGGTGTAATGATAAGTGTGACCAGTAGAAGGCAGTCACACATAAGAGATACGTGTAGACTGCAATATGACGCCAGTAAACAACACAAAGCTTTAAATGTCCCATTGAGAATATAGAACATTACGCACGGCGCTCAAAAATCTGTCAAAATGTTTTTAGTACGACATCGGTAAGCTATGAAGCCGCACCGCTTGATGGATTGTCGGCGCATTAAACATACGAGTATTATTATGGTGTGTGTATAAGGACCGCAAAATGGCACCTATTAGCAGACATATTACCTGGCGTTTTGTTTCGGAACATTATCAAAAAAAAAATGTTCTTACCTTATGGTACCTGCTGATGTGTATTTGGGATCTGCATAAGTCCTGAAAATGTGCGCGCTGTCGAAGGTGAGCCACGTAAATAAGACCGCCCACAAAAACAGGAAAATGGTCTGTAAAACATAATCTATGCAACATTTTGACCAAAGAACCACCATTACATGTTATGTAGACCACAAGGAAATGTTTTAAATCCTAATATGACCCCTTGAATGCGCCTTATAATCCGGTGCCCCTTTTCTATGAAAATAGACCTGAATAGACCCGCTCATCGGCAGTGTGCCTTAAAATCTGGTGTGCCCTATGGTCCAGAAAATACGGTACATATAAAGAGACACATGTCATCTCAAGGAGATTTCCAAATACAAAGTACAGACCTAAATACAACTCATTAAAACAAAGTGCTTACCTTCTTTCAACATGCCTACTTTGAGACATTTCATGAAGCGACACGCCTGGCAGGACTTGCGTCTCCTTTTGGTGATCTCACACTCGTTGGTGGCCGGGCAGCTGTACTCGATATTACCTGCAAAAACAACATTATATGATATGTTTGCGGTAGTGTTGTCCCGATACCAATATTTTGGTACCAATACTAAAATTATTTTGATACTTTTTGATACTTTTCTAAATAAAGGGGACCACAAAAAATGGCATTATTGGCTTTATTTTAACAAAAAAATCTTACGGCACATTAAACATATGTTTCTTATTGCAAGTTTGTCCTTAAATAAAATAGTGAACATACTAGACAACTTGTCTTTTATTAGTAAGTAAACAAACAAAGGCTCCTAATTTAGCTGCTGACATATCGTGTCATTTTCCATTCTATTATTTTGTCAACATTATTAAGGACAAGTGGTAGAAAATGAATTATTAATCTACTTGTTCATTTACTGTTAATATCTGCTTACTTTCTCTTTTAACATGTTCTATCTACACTTCTGTTCAAATGTAATAATCACTTATTCCTCTGTTGTTTGATACTTTACATTAGTTTTGGATTATACCACCAATGTGGGTATCAATCCGATACCAAGTCGTCACAGGATCATACATTGGTCGTATTCAAAGTCCTCATGTGTCCAGGGACATATTTCCTGACTTTATAAACATAATATACATTAAAAAAAAACGAAAGAAGATGTTGTGATTAGGGTTGCAAAATTCCGGGAATATATTGAAAGTTGGAATCTTTCCATGGGAATTACCGTATTTTTCGGACTGTAAATCGCAGTTTTTTTCATAGTTTGCAGTTTCCAGTGCGATTTATATATGTTTTTTTCCTTCTTTATTATGCATTTTCGGCAGGTGCGACTTATACTCCGGTGCGCCTTATACTCCGAAAAATACGGTAACGGGAATTAATGGAAAAATAATGGGAATAAACATTGAATGCAACATGCTAGATCTTGCAGCATGATTATTAGCTAAAACAACCTGATTTAATGCAAATTCAGTAGAATTTTAACCCTGCACTGTGCATTCCTCCATCACATGCACAGATAATTCCCAGCATGCTACACACTACAGCAGGGCTATTGAGTATATAGTACCGAATATGATTAATTAGTATCGCGGTACTATACTACAACCCTAGTTTGAGGTGTATTGCAGTGTAAGATGGACAACTTTTACATTACGGCCTGCAAAGGTGACCTTAGTGACACTCCTGAAGGAGAGGAGGCTTTAGTGGCACTTTGATGGGACGTGCGCCGCCCCGCCCCCAAGTCCAACCCCCATTGTGATTCGCGGATAAATTGGCTTCATTACGGCGATGCTCGCCGTCGTCGACCCCTTTCCCCCAGCCCATCCCTCCTAAAGGATGATGGGAAGGCTGCCCTCTCCGTGCAATGCAAGGACTTTGC
>NC_084581.2:22838956-22866456 GCF_033978685.3 Nerophis lumbriciformis
AGGGTGGCTATTTTGAAGAAACTAGAATCTAAAACATGTTTTCAGTTATTTCACCTTTTTTTGTTAAGTACATAACTCCACATGTGTTCATTCATAGTTTTGATGCCTTCAGTGACAATCTACAATGTAAATAGTCATGAAAATAAAGAAAACACATTGAATGAGGAGAGAGTGTGTCCAAACTTTTGGCCTGTATTGTATATATATATATATATATATATATATATATATATATATATATATTAATTAGGGGTGTAACGATTGATCGACACATCAATATATCGATTTATGTTCCTAAATTTCAAAGAGATCAATCTGTGCTAAGCAAGGTTGCCTTCCAAGAGATAGGCATCGATCCAACATCGTTTTAAAAAGGAAACAACACATTTTTTCAATACTAGAAAAAAGGAAAACAATGGATTTAAAGCCCCACTTAAGAACTTTTAGTTTTGGTTGATTTTAGCGGCGCCAGTGGACCAAAGAGGTAGTGACTTGATGGGGTCCCTGGGAAAATTGGGGTCCCACAGTACATTTTTGGGGTCCCACTTTTTTGTAACTGTTTTGAAAACAAATGATAAATGTATGCATTATCCTGTTATATCTCACATTCTATATTGTGTTTTGGAAAAAGGTTACTTTATTCATTAAAAAAAATAATACATAAGAAAACCCATTTGTATGCATACAGGTAAAAGCCAGTAAATTAGAATATTTTGAAAAACTTGATTTGATGACATGGCACCCCAAACCATCACCCAACCATGCAAATTTTGCATTTCCTTTGGAACTCGAGGTCCCAGAGTCTGGAGGAAGACAGGAGAGGCACAGGGTCCACGTTGCCTGAAGTCTAGTGTAAAGTTTCCACCATCAGTGATGGTTTGGGGTGCCATGTCATCTGCTGGTGTCGGTCCACTCTGTTTCCTGAGATCCAGGGTCAACGCAGCCGTCTACCAGCAAGTTTTAGAGCACTTCATGCTTCCTGCTGCTGACCTGCTCTATGGAGATGGAGATTTCAAGTTCCAACAGGACTTGGCGCCTGCACACAGCGCAAAATCTACCCGTGCCTGGTTTACGGACCATGGTATTTCTGTTCTAAATTGGCCCGCCAACTCCCCTGACCTTAGCCCCATAGAAAATCTGTGGGGTATTGTGAAAAGGAAGATGCAGAATGCCAGACCCAAAAACGCAGAAGAGTTGAAGGCCACTATCAGAGCAACCTGGGCTCTCATAACACCTGAGCAGTGCCAGAAACTCATCGACTCCATGCCACGCCGCATTAACGCAGTAATTGAGGCAAAAGGAGCTCCAACCAAGTATTGAGTATTGTACATGCTCATATTTTTCATTTTCATACTTTTCAGTTGGCCAACATTTCTAAAAATCCCTTTTTTGTATTAGCCTTAAGTAATATTCTAATTTTGTGACACACGGAATTTTGGATTTTCATTTGTTGCCACTTCAAATCATCAAAATTAAATGAAATAAACATTTGAATGCATCAGTCTGTGTGCAATGAATAAATATAATGTACAAGTTACACCTTTTGAATGCAATTACTGAAATAAATCAAGTTTTTCAAAATATTCTAATTTACTGGCTTTTACCTGTATGTAAATGTATTCAGTTATAAACATTCATTCACTTTCTTCTTTCCTTCATGGATCTAAACTTTACAGCTGTCGGTATTTTTTTCGATGTTTGTATTGTAATATTTTCAGAATGTGTATGTTCTATTGTTGGCCAACGTAAGACAAAGAAAACAATCTGAAGTTGTCTTTATTTTCTAGTTTTAATGCCATGATTTCAATAGTCCGGCCCGCGTGTGCACAGATTTACCTCCATGCGGCCCCTCACCTAAAATGAGTTTGACACCCTTTACTGTAAATCTACTCTTAACATGTGTGTTGATGTACTTTTATTAAAAATTGCTTGAATGTTTAAAATGTGAGGAGAAAAGTATGTTCTTGTTAATTCAACCTATAGTGTTGGTTGCACTTTATTCAAATACGATGCATTGCCCATTAATTGTTGATTGCTTGTTTGTATCCATAAATCTATTTCCCTTACAAGAAATAATAATAATATAGGAAACTTCACCTGCACTGTCCAGTATCCATCCATCCATCCATTTTGTCCAGTATCCATCTATCCATCCATTTTCTACCGCTTATCCCTTTGAGGGTTGCGGGGGGTGCTGGAGATATCAACTATTTATTTCACAGTTACACTGCTTAATTTTTGTTTTTGATGAAAACTTACTGAATCAATTTAAACTCAATTGTTTCGGATCATATCGTTCTAAAAAAAATAATGTTGTCCCTGGATCGTATCGGCAACCACAAATATCGAATCCTTGTTAAAACGAATCGGACAAGTCACAGATAGACGGACAACATTCACACTCTTGACCAGACCTGGGCAAATTAAGGCCCGGGGGCCATATGCGGCCCGTTAAGCTTTTCAATCTGGCCCGCCGGACATTCCCAAATCATTTTTTTAGATCTTTAAAATGGAAACTGTAGCTGCCATTATGATGTGCAGGGATGTTTTTAAATGACCTATACAAAGTATCTCAATGGTTGGAATTTGCACTTTTGCATGATATACTAGTTACTATGGTAATCTAATTAGTTACTATGGTAATCTAATTAGTTACTATGGTAATCTAAGTCACAGCAGCTCAGACAAGGCACCAAGCAGTGTGGGTGGGGAGCGTTTCCACAGAGTGTTTCCAGAACGGCCAACCTGAAATGTGGGTGTCAGGGACAGACACAGAAGGAGATTTTTACAACAAATTTCTAAAGGTTAGTGATATATCTGATGTATCAGATAGTAGGTGGGTTTTTTTCGCTGTGTTGTTGCATTTTTCTTGCGTTTCGCTTGATTGTAAAATATGTCGATTGAGAGAGGGTGTGACGTTCAAATATTGTCAATATTCAGTGTTTTATCGTTCAAAGTTAATATTATTAACCCCACATTCTTTATTTTCATGTACATTCTGGTGTCTCATTCAGTAAAAAAAATAAAAATTCCATTGTTTTTTTTAAGGCGGTCTGTCATAACATTTGTAGCATTCAAAGTGGTTAAAGCGGCGGGAAAAATTACAAGGGCGATACTCCCAGAGATGAGTGCCATGTACACAACTCGCTGCCCAAAGCGAGTACACAACATCGTGATACCACTAGGTTTCAGGATGTGCACATGGCCTCTTCAACCTGCTACCCTCTGGAAGGAGGTATAGATCGATTCGCGCCAGGACCACCAGAATGTCTCACAGTCTGTATCCCCAGGCTGTGAGACTGCTGAATGAACAGCCTGCCCCTTTGCTGCCCCGGACCATCTTATTACCTCACTCTTCACCACCTCAATAATTGTGCTCTGGACATTGCATTGCTGCAACATCAACGTAACACCCATCAGACATCTGACTGTTCCCACGTCCCTCTTATCACGATCTTCCTGACAATGCTAAAATGCTAAAATGTAAACTATTGTCAACCTGCACATCAATGCAGTTTCTATGCCGCTGGACAAAGCTCAAATGAAAATCTCGTTGTTCATGTATGACTTAAGTGTTATTATGACAATGACAATAAAGGAATTGATTGAATGATTCAATCAGAAATTATTGTAAAATTTAGATTAGTGTTCCTAAAAATCAGATATTCCGGCCCCCAGACACATTTTTATTTTTAAATTTAACAGTGCTGCCCATTGACATCTTGTTTGGTACAAAAATGTACTGTCAGCAAGTTAAAATTACATTTAATGGGTTGTTGTACTTGTATAGCGCTTTTCTACCTTCAAGGTACTCAAAGCGCTTTGACACTACTTCCACATTTACCCATTCACACACACATTCACACACTGATGGAGGGAGCTGCCATGCAAGGCGCTAACCAGCACCCATCAGGAGCAAGGGTGAAGTGTCTTGCTCAGGACACAACGGACATGACGAGGTTGGTACTAGGTGGGGATTGAACCAGGGACCCTCGGGTCGCGCACGGCCATTCTTCCACTGCGCCACGCCGTCCCTATTGGGTTTATTCCCCAATAAACCCAATTTATTTTCCATAAAAACGATGTTATGTAAACTGTACAATATGTGGTATAAAAAGACATTGCAAGCTTTAATGTACCAATAATACATGTCCTAATATGTACAGCCGTGGTCAAAAGTTTACATACACTTGTAAAGAACATAATGTCATGGCTGTCTTGAGTTGCCAATCATTTCTACAACTCTTATTTTTTTTGTGATAGAGTGATTGGAGCACATACTTGTTGGTCACAAAAAACATTCATGAAGTTTGGTTCTTTTATGAATTTATTATGGGTCTACTGAAAATGTGACCAAATCTGCTTGGTCAAAAGTATACATACAGCAAGTTAATATTTGGTTACATGTCCCTTGGCAAGTTTCACTGCAATAAGGCGCTTTTGGGAGCCATCTCCAAGCTTCTGGTTGAATTTTTGACCACTCCTCTTGACAAAATTGGTGCAGTTCAGATAAATGTGTTGGTTTTCTGACATGGACTTGTTTCTTCAGCATTGTCCACACGTTTAAGTCCGGACTTTGGGAAGGCCATTCTAAAACCTTAATTTTAGCCTGATTTAGCCATTCCTTGACCACTTTTGACGTGTGTTTGGGGTCATTGTCCTGTTGGAACACCCAACTGCACCCAAGACCCAAGAATTTGGAGGTAATCCTCCTTTTTTATTGTCCCATTTACTCTCTGTAAGGCACCAGTTCCGTTGGCAGCAAAACAGGCCCAGAGCATAATACTATCACCACCATGCTTGACGGTAGGAATGGTGATCCTGGGATTAAAGGCCTCACCTTTTCTCCTCCAAACATATTGCTGGGTATTGTGGCCAAACAGCTCAATTTTTGTTTCATCTGACATCACATGGAGGAAAGTTCTGTGGTCAGATGAAACAAAAATTGAGCTGTGTATGTCAACTTTTGACCACGACTGTATGTCTTATTTACATTTTACACATGATTTGACGTATTTTTTTGAAGCCTGAATAAATACATTCATTAGTAGTAATTGATTTGAATTTATTTTTTCACCCAAACATAATTTCGTATTTCATATTTTTCCATGTTCCCCCCTGAAAGGTCACACTAGAGGTTGCTATGGCGTGTAAAAAGTGTAAAGTATTTCAAATGACATCTATCCCTTTTCAAAAGGTCACATTGACTCAGTCATTTGATGGTTATCTAAGAAAACAGTTTAGACATGTACAGTATAATGTGTGTGTGTGTGTGTGTGTGTGTGCTTCCAAATGAGTCTTAAATTGTGTACCTTTAAAAAGGGAGCGGTATGAAAGCTCTTAGTTAATCAGCTCCTGTGTCCACCTTTATTCCTCAAAGGACATTTCAGCCACTCTAATATCCTCCCTTAACCTCTCTTATTTTCCCTCTAAATGTTGATATATTATTATGCCATTCTATTATCCACGAGCTCGCCTCCACTCAGGCTGGACCTCTCCTTGTGCCCCTCCTTTAGCGAGGCCGGGACCCCCCCACCGTACTCCCTGATTACCATTCCATTAAAGCGCCGTCTCCTTTCAGTGACTGACCAACGTCCCTTGTCCCTTTTATTCAGAGGACTCCTCCGCGTCCTCTTTTTTTTTTTCTTCTTCTCTCCGACAACACCGGCTTTCTAATTGGACCCCTCGTCTACTCGGGAGCCCCCATGCACGGTCCCTAAAGAGACCGCCGTCCCCACCTTGCTCGGCCCCTTTCTTGACTTTCTGCCGAGGAAACGCCGGCTTCTTAATTACAGTCACCCCAACACTGATTGTTATTGACTCAAACTCCCACAGCGCGGGACGAATGGCGGACACATTAGGTCAATTTGGTCCTCCGTTAAAGGAGAAGAAGAAGAATAGCACACAAAGTCATGTTTGCTGGCCTCTTTGGCAACCATGGCCGCCAATTAACAACTACAACCAACCAATTCATCACGAGCATCCAAAATATATCCCCACTAGAGATGCGCGGATAGGCAATTATTTCATCCGCAACCGCGTCAGAAAGTCGTCAACCATCCGCCATCCACCCGATGTAACGTTTGATCAGAACTGCATCCGCCCACCATCCGCCCGTTGTTATATATCTAATATTAATAAAAAAAAAGGGTGAAAACTACGCGAATTGCACCTTGTGCAGACAAGATTTTTCGATCGGACACGGAGGAATTAGCGATGTAAAAGACCACGTTGGGACAAAAAAACACAAGTCTAATGCCGTTGCTAGCGATACAAGTGGAAAACTTTCAACGTTTTTCGTCGGCCAAACAGATTCTTTGGATGTGATAAATGCCGAAGTTTTATTTACTGAGGCAATAATTGAGCATGGACTTCCAATCGCACTGGCTGATCACATGGGACAGTTAATAATGTAATGCAACCTTTAAAAATCATTACGCGGTGATCGCGATCCCAAAAATAAACTTTTCTTGCATGATAATGTCCAGAAAAATTCGCTTTATATTACTATAGAGTCCTTTTAACGAATGAGTTTGATGGTTTATCACAAACCTTAAATGAAAGAAGTCCTTTGTTCTCCTGCACCATGCAAGCGCAATCCTGTCGGCTGTATTTCACAGCACGACATACTGTAAAAAGTGTTTATACTATTTATACTTTCAATTAACAAATTGAAGTCTTGTGAAAGGTTGACAGGATAACTGGCATTAACTGTCAAAATAATTTCAAACTATTGAAGTTAGCTTACAGAATAAACATGTCAATCAACCCATATGATTTTTGCTGTAATATTTTTGTTTTGAAAAGTCACTGTGACTGATAGAAAAGTGATGGTTTTAGCAACATTTTAACCTGTCTGAATGCTAATAGTCATTTTGCGTCGGGGGGCGAAGCCCTGAACCCTCCACCAGGACTTTGTCCTGGACCTACCGGGGCCTGCGGCCCTTGGACCCTGGCTACTAGGTTTTTCTGATTTAAAAGTTGGCAGGTATGGTGAGGTTATAAAGCTTTTGCCTGTTAAAGAAAGGAGACTGATCCAATGCACAGACATTCGCGTGCCACGCTGTCACGACCCAGACGCACACCAGTGCGCAATCATATGGGAGCCGCGCTGAGCGCACCTCCAAGCGCGTCTCGCTGCCGGCGACAGCCAGGTATGGGCCCACGCTCCAGCGCCATCCATTTTCAGGGCTAGTTGATTCGGCAGGTGGGTTGTTACACACTCCTTAGCGGGTTCCGACTTCCATGGCCACCGTCCTGCTCTCTATATCAACCAGGGTGAGCCCCACCCCTTTCATGAGCGCACTACGCGCGGAGTGACCCCTGTTACGCGCCCCCGGCAACAGGGGTGGCAAGCAGGTAAGCTGCGCGGGCGGAGCGCGCGGAGTGACCCATGTTACGAGCCCCCGGCCACGGGGGTGGCGGGCAGGTAAGCTGCTTACCTGCTGCGCGTGACGCCGGCCGCGGCGAAAGCGGACGAGGCGGGGTGTCGGTGCGGTGGGCGCGGTAGTGACCCTGGACGTGCGTCGGGCCCTTCTCGCGGATCGCCTCAGCTACGGCTCCCGGTGGGGCCCTCTCGGGGGAAGGGGCCTCGGTCCCGGACCCCGGCGAGGCGTCCCTTCTCCGCTCCGTAAAAGTGTCCATCTCTTTTCTTTTTTTTTCTTCTGTTGTGGCATATGCAGCAGGTGCCTGCTCGTTTTTCGTATGTGGGTAACAACATTTAACTATGTATATATATTTCCGAATTGGTTTAACTGCCACCCGCAAAAAAAAAAAAAAAAAAAAAAATTAATCCGCCCGACCCGACCCGCGAGCGGATAAAATCTTAGTTTTTTTAATTTCATCCGCCCGATCCGCGGATAATCCGCGGACTCCGCGGTTGTGTCCGCAAACCGCGCATCTCTAATCCCCACCATATATAGCACAGGTGTCAAACTCAAGGCGGGGGGGCCCACGAAAGCCTGGAAATAATATGCGTTAATAAAATAAAATCTTTTCCTACTAAATATATTTGTTCTTTCCCTTTTGACATGAAAAATCATGTATTGCATTTAGTCTTTTAAAATTCAATATTATTATTATTAGGGATGTCCGATAATGGCTTTTTGCCGATATTCCGATATTGTCCAACTCTTTAATTACCGATACCGATATCAACCGATACCGATATATACAGTCGTGGAATTAACACATTATTATGCCTAATTTGGACAACCAGGTATGGTGAAGATAAGGTACTTTTAAAAAAAATTCATAAAATAAAATAAGATAAATAAATTAAAAACATTTTCTTGAATAAAAAAGAAAGTAAAACAATATAAAAACAGTTACATAGAAACTAGTAATGAATGAAAATGAGTCAAATTAACTGTTAAAGGTTAGTACTATTAGTGGACCAGCTGCACGCACAATCATGTGTGCTTACGGACTGTATCCCTTGCAGACTGTATTGATATATATTGATATATAATGTAGGAACCAGAATATTAATAACAGAAAGAAACAACCCTTTTGTGTGAATGAGTGTGAATGAATTTTGGGTTGGTGCACTAAGTGTAAGTGTATCTTGTGTTGATTTAATTAAAAAAAAAAAAAAAAAAAAAAAAAAAACGATACCGATAATAAAAAAAACGATACCGATAATTTCCGATATTACATTTTAACGCATTTATCGACAGGCCGATATTATCGGACATCTCTAAATATTATATTATTATTCCATCCATCCATCCATTTTCTACCGCTTATTCCCTTCGGGGTCGCGGGGGGTGCTGGAGCCTATCTCAGCTACAATCGGGCGGAAGGCGGGGTACACCCTGGACAAGTCGCCACCTCATCGCAGGGCCAACACAGATAGACAGACAACATTCACACTCACATCCACACACTAGGGCCAATTTAGTGTTGCCAATCAACTTATCCCCAGGTGCATGTCTTTGGAGGTGGGAGGAAGCCGGAGTACCCGGAGGGAACCCACGCAGTCACGGGGAGAACATGCAAACTCCACACAGAAAGATCCCGAGGCCGGGATTGAACTCATGACTACTCAGGACCTTCGTATTGTGAGGCAGACGCACTAACCCCTCCCTCTTACACCGTGCTGCCCTATATTATTATATTATATTATATTATATTATTATCATATTAACCTGCTCAGTGGCCTTGTGGTTAGAGTGTCCGCCCTGAGATCGGTGGGTAGTGAGTTCAAACCCCGGCCGAGTCATACCAAAGACTTTTATTTTTTATTTTTTATTTTTATTTTATTTTTTTAATTATTATTTTTTTTCCCAAGATGGCGGCGTGCACAGACGCAGCGGCTTACGGCTCTCCATTTCAGTGCTCTTTCTTCCTTCTTTTCTTCATGTTTTTTTTCCTTTTGTGCACCACCTGTACTGCAAACACCCGGTACACCCGCCAGTCACTCTTGGATATCGGTAACTCGCACCAGATATCTGTTTCGAGCGACTTTCCCCACGAGCACAACATCCCAGATGACATAGCGAGAGCACAGGGCTCTCCGTGGTTTGTTGTCGGGTCTGGGAGACGGCGCAGACGGAGGAGGGAGAGGAAGCAGAAGCGTGGCCGCAGGTCCGGCGTCTTGCTCAGGCTTAGGAAACAACCCCACAAGCCACCTCTACCGAGCCTGTTCCTCTCTAATGCCAGATCCCTTGTACAGAAGATGGACGACCTGGAGTTACAACTTGCTGGAAACCGCTATGTTCGGGACTGTTGTGCTATGATTATCACCGAAACCTGGCTTCACCCGGAAATACCCGATGCTAGCATGCAGCTAGCCGGACGCACTCTGCTCCGCCGGGACAGAACTAAGGACTCCGGTAAGAGCAGAGGAGGGGGGCTCTGTATCTACGTGCATGAGAACTGGTGCAACAACGGGACAATCACTGAACAGCACTGTTGCCCGGACGTGGAGTACATGTCTGTTAGATGTCGGCCTTTTTTTCTCCCGAGAGAGCTGTCTGTTGTTATCATCACGGCTGTGTATATTCCACCGGACGCCAAAGTAAACACAGCGCTCTCTCTTCTGCTGAACACCGTCAACGAACAGCAGCGGGCCCACCCCGACGGTGTTCATATCATAGCAGGGGATTTTAATAAGGCCAATCTGAAGACTGTACTCCCTAAGTTCTACCAGCACGTGAAGTGTTCTACAAGGGGCAAGAACACCCTGGACCACGTGTATACCAACATAAAGCACGCGTACAGAGCTACACCCCTCCCCCAGCTTGGACAGTCAGACCATCTTTCCCTCCTGCTCTCTCCTACCTACACCCCCATCAGACGCCAGGCCAGGCCTATCACAAAGACTGTTATGACCTGGCCTGACGATGCACTCCCCAAACTTCAGGACTGCTTCCAACACACAGACTGAGACCTCTTCCAACAACAGGAGCTGAAGACAGCCACAGGAACGGTGCTGGACTACATAAAGTTCTGCATCGGGAATGTGACTGTGGAAAAAACCATCCGGGTTTACCCCAACAAGAAACCCTGGATGACCAGCCAGGTCCTCACACTCCTCAGGGCCCGCGACGCAGCCTTCAGGTCAGGGGACAGGGCACTGTACAGTGTTGCTAGAGCCGACCTGAAGAGAGGGATTAAAAAAGCAAAGGCGGACCACAGGAGGTGCATAGAGTCCCATCTGTCCAGCAAAAACTCACGGGAGGTGTGGCGGGGCATTCATGACATCACGAACTTCAGAGGCTGCAATATGACAACTGCGGATCAGAGTGCGACACTGGCAGAGGAGTTTAACTGTTTCTTTGCCCGTTTCGAAACCCCCCAGCGACACTCATCTGCTCCAGCCCTGCCCCCGCCCCAACCGGGCTCCGGCGCCACTCCACTCACTGTACAGGAGCACAGTGTCAGATGAGTGCTCCTGGCTGTGAACCCCAGGAAGGCTACCGGACCAGACGGAGTACCTGGAAAGGTGCTCAGGACGTGCGCCCACCAGCTCGCTCCCCCCCTCACCAGGATCTTCAACCTCTCCCTGGCTCAGGCAGTAATCCCATCCTGCCTGAAGTCATCTACAATAATCCCGGTGCCGAAGAAGTCTCCCATCACCAGCCTGAATGATTACCGACAAGTGGCTCTCACTCCGGTAATCATGAAGTGCTTCGAGCGACTTGTTCTCCAGCACATCAAGGACCATATCCCTCCAGACTTCGACCCCCACCAGTTCGCATACCGGGCGAACAGGTCCACAGAGGACGCCATCGCTGTTGCTCTCCACTCTGCTCTGAACCACCTGGAGCAGCAGCAGAGCTACGTCCGGATGCTCTCTGTGGACTATAGCTCTGCCTTCAATACAATAATCCCGGACAGACTCTGCAATAAACTGGACACTCTTGGCCTCCCCCCTCTCACAAACGCCTGGATAAGGGACTTCCTAACGGACCGACCTCAGAATGTGAGACTTGGCCCGCACCTCTCATCCTCCCGCACGCTGAGCATCGGCTCCCCACAGGGCTGTGTGCTGAGCCCCCTCCTCTACTGCCTTTACACCCATGACTGCAGTCCGGCCCACAGTGACAACCTTACCGTCAAGTTTGCCGACGATACCACAGTGGTCGGGCTCATCTCCAGGGGTGACGAGGCTGCCTACAGAGAGGAGGTCCTGAAGCTGACGGCCTGGTCTTCGGAGAACAACCTCGCTCTCAACACCAGCAAGACCAGAGAGATCATCGTCGACTTCAGGAGGAGCAGCACCGACCCTGCCCCCCTCTACATCAACGGCGAGCGTGTAGAGAGGGTCCACACCTTCAGGTACCTTGGAGTCCACATCTCTAATGACTTCTCCTGGACAGTCAACACCACATCAATCATCAAGAAGGCTCAGCAGCGGCTACACTTCCTTAGAGTCCTCGGGAAGTACAACCTGAAGCCTGACCTGCTGCTGACCTTCTACCGCTCGTCCATCGAGAGCCTGCTGACCTACTGTATTACGGTATGGTACGGCAGCTGCACTGCAGCAGACAGTGAGAGGCTGCAAAGAGTGGTCAAGACGGCTCAGAAGATCATCGGCCGCCCTCTCCCCTCTCTGACGGACATCTACACCTCCCGCTGCCTCAACAGAGCCAGTGCCATCATCAAAGACAGCACCCACCCTGGCTCTGACCTGTTCCACCTGCTGCCCTCTGGGAAGCGCTACAGGTGCATTAAAACCAAAACAAACAGGCTAAAGAACAGCTTCTTCCCCAGGGCCATAACCATCCTGAACGGACTGCCCCATTGTCCCTCATAACTGCCTTCTCTTCGGTGCAATAACCCATTCCACCAACCACCCTGTTTTTGTTTTGTTTTTTCATGTATATATTCATTTCACACCATATTCATTGCACTTCTACATTTTTTAAATTTTTATATATTTGCACATTGTTTTTCTAGCATGCACACATCGCACTGTATGGAATGGCCTCAATCTCGTTACCTTGCGTAATGACAATAAAGCTGATTCTGATTCTGATTCTGATTATAAAAAATGCAAGCATCAAGGGTTGGAATTGCTGCTGCTCACTGCTCCCCTCACCTCCCAGAGGGTGGAACAAGAGGATGGGTCAAATGCAGAGGGTAATTTCACCAAACCTAGTGTGTGTGTGAGACTATCAGTTGTACTTTAACTTTTGTCAAAATATTATATTATCATGTATTCCAAAAATATGTTTTGTCAATATAAAGATAAATACTGTACTTAAATATCTGCTTGACATATGATTTCAAAACAAATTATCAATCAAATTGTGGACTGTAAAATTGACAATAGATTTTACGGTTAATTTCCACCGACTGAGTTGTTTTTTACCGTAAAATTAACTTTGCCTCTGAGATTGTGAGTACAAACCACCGGCCGAGTCATACCAAAGACTATAAAAATGGGACCCATTACTTCCCTGCTTGGCACTCAGCATCAAGGGTTGGAATTGGGGGTTAAATCACAAAAATGATTCCCGAGCGCGGCCACCGCTGCTGCTCACTGCTCCCCTCACCTCCCAGGGGGTGGAACAAGGGGATGGGTCAAATGCAGAGGATGATTTCACCACACCTAGTGTGTGTGTGACTAGAATCAGAATCAGAATCAGAATCAGAATCAGAATCAGAATCAGCTTTATTGTCATTACGCAAGGTAACGAGATTGAGGCCATTCCATACAGTGCGATGTGTGCATGCTAGAAAAACAATGTGCAAATATATAAAAATATAAAAAATGTAGAAGTGCAATGAATATGGTGTGAAATGAATATATACATAAAAAAAAAAAAAAAAAAAACAGGGTGGTTGGTGGAATGGGTTATTGCACCGAAGAGAAGGCAGTTATGAGGGACAATGGGGCAGTCCGTTCAGGATGGTTATGGTTATGGCCCTGGGGAAGAAGCTGTTCTTTAGCCTGTTTGTTTTGGTTTTAATGCACCTGTAGCGCTTCCCAGAGGGCAGCAGGTGGAACAGGTCAGAGCCAGGGTGGGTGCTGTCCTTGATGATGGCACTGGCTCTGTTGAGGCAGCGGGAGATGTAGATGTCCGTCAGAGAGGGGAGAGGGCGGCCGATGATCTTCTGAGCCGTCTTGACCACTCTTTGCAGCCTCTCCCTGTCTGCTGCAGTGCAGCTGCCGTACCATACCGTAATACAGTAGGTCAGCAGGCTCTCGATGGACGAGCGGTAGAAGGTCAGCAGCAGGTCAGGCTTCAGGTTGTACTTCCCGAGGACTCTAAGGAAGTGTAGCCGCTGCTGAGCCTTCTTGATGATTGATGTGGTGTTGACTGTCCAGGAGAAGTCATTAGAGATGTGGACTCCAAGGTACCTGAAGGTGTGGACCCTCTCTACACGCTCGCCGTTGATGTAGAGGGGGGCAGGGTCGGTGCTGCTCCTCCTGAAGTCGACGATGATCTCTCTGGTCTTGCTGGTGTTGAGAGCGAGGTTGTTCTCCGAAGACCAGGCCGTCAGCTTCAGGACCTCCTCTCTGTAGGCAGCCTCGTCACCCCTGGAGATGAGCCCGACCACTGTGGTATCGTCGGCGAACTTGACGGTAAGGTTGTCACTGTGGGCCGGACTGCAGTCATGGGTGTAAAGGCAGTAGAGGAGGGGGCTCAGCACACAGCCCTGTGGGGAGCCGATGCTCAGCGTGCGGGAGGATGAGAGGTGCGTGCCAAGTCTCACATTCTGGGGTCGGTCCGTTAGGAAGTCCCTTATCCAGGCGTTTGTGAGAGGGGGGAGGCCAAGAGTGTCCAGTTTATTGCAGAGTCTGTCCGGGATTATTGTATTGAAGGCAGAGCTATAGTCCACAGAGAGCATCCGGACGTAGCTCTGCTGCTGCTCCAGGTGGTTCAGAGCAGAGTGGAGAGCAACAGCGATGGCGTCCTCTGTGGACCTGTTTGCCCGGTATGCGAACTGGTGGGGGTCGAAGTCTGGAGGGATATGGTCCTTGATGTGCTGGAGAACAAGTTGCTCGAAGCACTTCATGATTACCGGAGTGAGGGCCACTGGTCGGTAATCATTCAGGCTGGTGATGGGAGACTTCTTCGGCACCGGGATTATTGTAGATGACTTCAGGCAGGATGGGATTACTGCCTGAGCCAGGGAGAGGTTGAAGATCCTGGTGAGGGGGGGAGCGAGCTGGTGGGCGCACGTCCTGAGCACCTTTCCAGGTACTCCGTCTGGTCCGGTAGCCTTCCTGGGGTTCACAGCCAGGAGCACTCGTCTGACACTGTGCTCCTGTACAGTGAGTGGAGTGGCGCCGGAGCCCGGTGGGGGCGGGGGCAGGGCTGGAGCAGATGAGTGTCGCTGGGGGGTTTCGAAACGGGCAAAGAAACAGTTAAGCTCCTCTGCCAGTGTCGCACTCTGATCCGCAGTTGTCATATTGCAGCCTCTGAAGTTTGTGATGTCATGAATGTCCCGTGAGTTTTTGCTGGACAGATGGGACTCTATGCACCTCCTGTGGTCCGCCTTTGCATTTTTAATCCCTCTCTTCAGGTCGGCTCTAGCAACACTGTACAGTGCCCTGTCCCCTGACCTGAAGGCTGCGTCGCGGGCCCTGAGGAGTGTGCGGACCTGGCTGGTCATCCAGGGTTTCTTGTTGGGGTAAACCCGGATAGTTTTTTCCACAGTCACATTCCCGATGCAGAACTTTATGTAGTCCAGCACCGTTCCTGTGGCTGTCTCCAGCTCCTGTTGTTGGAAGAGGTCCCAGTCTGTGTGTTGGAAGCAGTCCTGAAGTTTGGGGAGTGCATCGTCAGGCCAGGTCATAACAGTCTTTGTGATAGGCCTGGCCTGGCGTCTGATGGGGGTGTAGGTAGGAGAGAGCAGGAGGGAAAGATGGTCTGACTGTCCAAGCTGGGGGAGGGGTGTAGCTCTGTACGCGTGCTTTATGTTGGTATACACGTGGTCCAGGGTGTTCTTGCCCCTTGTAGAACACTTCACGTGCTGGTAGAACTTAGGGAGTACAGTCTTCAGATTGGCCTTATTAAAATCCCCTGCTATGATATGAACACCGTCGGGGTGGGCCCGCTGCTGTTCGTTGACGGTGTTCAGCAGAAGAGAGAGCGCTGTGTTTACTTTGGCGTCCGGTGGAATATACACAGCCGTGATGATAACAACAGACAGCTCTCTCGGGAGAAAAAAAGGCCGACATCTAACAGACATGTACTCCACGTCCGGGCAACAGTGCTGTTCAGTGATTGTCCCGTTGTTGCACCAGTTCTCATGCACGTAGATACAGAGCCCCCCTCCTCTGCTCTTACCGGAGTCCTTAGTTCTGTCCCGGCGGAGCAGAGTGCGTCCGGCTAGCTGCATGCTAGCATCGGGTATTTCCGGGTGAAGCCAGGTTTCGGTGATAATCATAGCACAACAGTCCCGAACATAGCGGTTTCCAGCAAGTTGTAACTCCAGGTCGTCCATCTTCTGTACAAGGGATCTGGCATTAGAGAGGAACAGGCTCGGTAGAGGTGGCTTGTGGGGTTGTATCCTAAGCCTGAGCAAGACGCCGGACCTGCGGCCACGCTTCTGCCTCCTCTCCCTCCTCCGTCTACGCCGTCTCCCAGACCCGACAACAAACCACGGAGAGCCCTGTGCTCTCGCTATGTCATCTGGGATGTTGTGCTTGTGGTGAAAGTCGCTCGAAACAGATATCTGGTGCGAGTTACCGATATCCAAGAGTGACTGGCGGGTGTACCGGGTGTTTGCAGTACAGGTGGTGCACAAAAGGAAAAAAAACATGAAGAAAAGAAGGAAGAAAGAGCACTGAAATGGAGAGCCGTAAGCCGCTGTGTCTGTGCGCGCCGCCATCTTGGATATCAGTTGACTTGAACTTTTATCAAAATATTATATTATCATGTATTCCAAAAATATTTTTGGTTAAAATAAAGATAAATACTGTACTTAAATATCTGCTTGACTTAAAACAAATCATCAATGAAATTGTAGACGGTAAAATTGACAATAGATTTTATGGTTAAATTCCGCAGACTGAGTTTTTTTTTACCGTAAAATCAACTTTGGTACTGTTTTTTTCCATATGCAGTACGAAACTAAAACATTAAAAAACAAACCAAAAATACAATAAAACAACACGATTTTACAGTGAAAAAAAAAAAAGCAGCTCTGTTGCTTTAATTGTATCGCTAAAAACAGTGATATTGTTTTTCCATTCCATTCCATTTATTTAAACATTTTTATATGCTGTTAAAAAACTCACTGCTTTTACTGTAACATTCTGGTGACTGAGCTGACAGTTCTTAAAGTAAAATTGTATTATTTTTTTTGCAGATTATGTAAAAAAATATATTGTTAACGTATTATTTATATACATTTATATTCATGTATTACTCATTGTTAAAAGCGGCCATAACTGCGATGTGGCCCTCAATGAAAACTAGTTTGACACCCCTTATATATAGTCTTGTAAACCAACCTGTTATATCATGTGTGCAATAAATGCACACACGATAATTGCAACTGGTCTACCCAAGCCAAACACCAAAACATCCAAACTCTGATTCAAATTTGGATGACATCTTACAGAAAAACTCCTAAGGCAAGTCTGGGAAATTATTTTGACTCGGGGGGCCAAATTTAGAGAAAAAATGTGTCTGGGGGCTGGTATATCTGATTTTTAGGAACACTAATACAAAACCTCACAATAATGTCTGATTGAATGCTAAAAACGTTTTGACAGACCGCATTAAAAAAAACAGAATGTAATTTTAAATTTTTTTACTGAATGAGACACTCAGAATGTACATGAAAATAAGAATGTGGGATTTACAATATTAACTATGAACGATAAAACACTGAATATTGACAACATACGAACGCCACACTCCCTCTTGATCGGCATATTTTACAATCAAGCGAAACACAACGAAAATGCAACAAACATAGTGAAATATGAATGCGAAGAGTAAAAAAAACCCACCTACAATCTGATATATCTGATATATCACTAAGCTTTAGAACTTTGCTGTAAAAATCTCCTTCCACGTCTGTCCCTGACACCCACATTTCAGGCTGGCCGCTCTGGAAACACTGTGTGGAAACGCTCCCCACCCACACTGCTTGGTGCCTCGTCTGAGCTGCTGTGACTTAGATTACCATAGTAACTAATTAGACTGCCATAATAACTAATTAGATTACCACAGTAACTAATTAGACTGCCATAGTAACTAATTAGATTACCATAGTAACTAGTATATCATGCAAAAGCGCAGATTCCAACCATTGAAATACTTTGTATAGTTCAAGACTTACAGTTATTTGAAAACATCACTGCACATCATAATGGCAGCTACACTTTCCATCTTAAAGATATAAAAACATTATTTGGGAATGTCCGGCGGGCCAGATTGAAAAGCTTAACGGGCCGCATATGGCCCCCGGGCCTGAATTTGCCCAGGTCTCGTCTAAGGTGTGTTTTGCTTCTTAGTTGTTGTTTTTTGTGATTCCCCACAGAAATGTAAGTACCAGTAATGGAAAAAAAATGTGATGACAAGCATAGGACTACAAATGGAATGCAATAAGACGCATGGAAGCAGAATACACTTACGTCTCTGTCCTGGCTGCTAAGTGCAACATGGCCACATCAGTAATATTAAAGATAACTGAAGGAGAAAGAAATGGACACTTTGTATGACATGTTAACAAAATATTGAGATATTTCTTCCTTCCATATTCTTTTATGCTGAAAGCAGAGTTTTAATTAGTACTGTCAAACTGTCATTAATACTACTTTTGCATATTGATTAATAGTAGGGATGTCCGATAATATCGGACTGCCGATAAATGCTCTAAAATGTAATATCGAAAATTATCGGTATCGGTTTCAAAGAGTAAAATTTTATGACTTTTTGAAACGCCGCTGTGTACACGGACGCAGGGAGAAGTACAGAGCGCCAATAAACCTTAAAGGCACTTCCTTTGCATGCCGGCCCAGTCACATAATATCTAAGGCTTTTTACACACACACAAGCGAATGCCACGCATACTTGGTCAACAGCCATACAGGTCACACTGAGGGTGGCCGTATAAACAACTTTAACATTGTTACAAATATGCGCCACACTGTGAACCCACACCAAACAAGAATGACAAACACATTTCGGGAGAACATCCGCACCATAACACAACATAAACACAACAGAACAAATACCCAGAACCCCTTGCAGCACTAACTCTTCCGGGACGCTACAATATACACTCCACGCTACCCCCTACCCCCTACCCCTATGCATCCACCTGATCACTGACCTTATAACAAACCTTTCAGGTAACCATAAGGTAAAGGGGCATCTAAATAAATCTGCGTATGTTTTGTGATTAATTGCAGGAGTTAATTGGTTAACTTAGACAGCCCTAGTTGTAACGTATGTTGTGTCCTTCATCATTAGCGTGTATCCCTATCATCTGCTTCATGCGTCAACGTTATGGAAATGCATGACATATTTTAGTGAGCTTAGGATTTGCAACGCATCTTAGAATGCGGTCTGAAGCTCTGCCAGCTCCAGACATGAGAACTGGAAGTTTTTATCGTTTGGTTTTCCTTCAGGAAATTGGCTAACGAGCGTAATGTTATCATTGTAGCTCACATAGCTATGCTAGTGTTACTAACAACTGTGTCCTCCTGTCCTACTCCTTAATATTATGTTGTTCTATGCCAAACCTGGGCAATTATTTTTATTATTTAAAAAAGTGTCTGGGTGCCAGTGTGTATGTGTGTACGATATATATATATATATATATATATATATATATATATATATACATATATATATATATATATATATATATATATATACTGTATATATATATATATATATATATACTCAAGGTTTCTGTGGTTTATTCGTTATACAGTGCTCAATACCGCGGTAGAGCGGGATATACCTTAGGTCAGGAAAAAACACAGGCTATTTCATCCCTACAAGCCTGTTTCGCAGGTTTCTCTGCTCTTCAAATCCCCTAAGAGCAGAGAAACCTGCGAAACAGGCTTGTAGGGATGAAATAGCCTCTGTGTTTTTTCCTGACCTAACGTAATATATATATATATATATATATATATATATATATATATATATATATATATATATATAGTACAGGCCAAAAGTTTGGACACACCTTCTCATTTGATGTGTTTTCTTTGTTTCATGACTATTTACATTGTAGATTGCCACTGAAGGCATCAAAACTATGAATGAACACATGTGGAGTTATGTACTTAACAAAAAAGGTGAAACAACTGAAAACTAGTCACGTCCGTTGTGTCCTTGGGCAAGACACTTCACCCCTTGCTCCTGATAGCTGCTGGTTAGCGCCTTGCATGGCAGCTCCCGCCATCAGTGTGTGAATGTGTGTGTGAATGGGTGAATGTGGAAATAGTGTCAAAGCGCTTTGAGTACCTTGAAGGTAGAAAAGAGCTATACAAGTATAACCCATTTATCATTTATCATTTAAAACATGTTTTATATTCTAGTTTCTTCAAAATAGCCACCCTTTGCTCTGATTACTGCTTTGCACACTCTTGGCATTCTCTCGATGGGCTTCAAGAGGTACACCTGTCTGCGATTATTCGCGATTAATTTTGAATTACTATGAAGAAAATGCAATTCTCGCATTAAATATTTTAAACGTTTGACAGACAGCTGTGAAGTGAAAACCCTTTCAGGTGACTACCTCTTGAAATTCATCGAGAGAATGCCAAGAGCGTGCAAAACAGTAATCAGAGCATAGTTTTGTTGCCTTCAGTGACAATCTACAATGTAAATAGTCATGAAAATAAAGAAAACGCATTGAAATGAGAAGGTGTGTCCAAACTTTTGGCCTGTACTGTATTGTGTATATAAATATTTATATATTAGGACTGTCAAAGTTAACTATACATTTCAATAACGGCACTACTTTTTTTAACGGGCGATTAACGCAAAGGCTTCTATTTGACCCTCGTGCCGTGCCATAGCAGGGGAACTTGGCTGCAGTTCACTTGCAACTGATAAGCCACAAGCGAGCAGAAATGGACAAAAGAAAGTCTACCTTATGGAAATATCAGGTTCAAAGCCGTGGCAAGTTGTTCTCCCAGACTATTTTTTGCAGTGAGAAGAGGCAACATCCCTGCAGCAAACGCCTGCTGTGTGTGTCGTTCTAGAGGTGGGTGGTGCTTCATTTCCGCGTTCAGATTACGATTAAGGTGCAGTGATAACATAACATTTAAATTGTTACTGTGACTGATTTAGTAAGTAAGATGACATAAACGCTCAACAGAAATGAAAGACTGTCGGCAGGATGTCGAAAGGAGACTTGTTTTTATTGCAAACAGTTGATCCGACATCAAAACATGTAAAGACACTTTCTCAAACCAAACACATACTATTCCGGCTTCAAAATAAAAGCGCTACGCTATACATCCGGTTTAGCTACGTTTAGGGTTTCTCCTTAATGTACGGGCTTCATATTAGCCGCTACACCTAACAAAATAAAGTGATATAATGTATTGTAGCGTCCAGAAGAAAACAAACAAAGTCTGACGCTATTTTTAGCTTTTATGGCCAATTTAATGCTATAAACGGGCCCAATTCCAGCAAGAATTTCCTCCGTGCACACACGTCTGACTCCGTGTTTCTCTCCTAGACACACAACACTTGCTCATTTTCCGCTGACACGGTATGTTTACAGACCATAGGAAAAATGACCACCATAACACTCTAACATACACATTAACACCAGCCATACGCACGGACGGGGTTGTCTGGAGCGGAGGCATCTTGTCCGCATTGTGGACGTACTTTAAAATATTGGAGATACACCCGCAGACAGCCATCTTCACAATTTAAGATGACACTGGAGGCTTTTAATGAGAGAAAGGCTCCCAGCAACGCAAAGCAAGTGTGAAGTCAGGCTCTCTGCAGCTCGCTTTTCGTCATGGATGACAGAAGTATCCAAACAGAGTCTATGAACATGAGTACAGTCCCCAATAACACCAAAAATAGATCCTCGATTTGTTGCCAATCGTTTTTAATCACAGAAAAGTGGGGTTTCTGGCTGGCTGAAATTTTGTGTACATTCTTTTATAACATGTACTGGTCAAGTCCTCAATTACAGAAGGCAATTACATTTTATTAATTCATAGAGAATTTTAAAACATTGTCATGCAGAAATATGAAGCCACCCCCCTGAAAATGATCTGTCTAGGGTACACTTATTAATGATGAAACATTATACCTATCTGCGATTAATTTTGAATTACTATGAACAAAATGCAATTATCGTGATTAAATATTTTAATCGTTTGACAGCTCTAATATGTGTGTATATATATATATATATATATATATATATATATATATATATATATATATATATATATATATATATATATATACACAGTATATATGCACATATATATACACATATATATATATATATATGCATGTATATATATACATGTATATATATATATATATATATATGTATATATATATACACACACAGTATATATGCACATATATAAATATATATATGCATGTATATATATATATACATGTATATATATATATATATATATATATATACCAAAAAGCCCTTGATGAAAGCGGATACAATTTCACCCTCACCTATGAACCCACGCCAGGAAACCAGCCAAAAAAGAACAGAAAACGAAACGACATCATCTGGTACAACCCCCCATACAGCAAAAACGTCTCAACGAACATTGGACACAAATTCCTCAATCTGATTGACAAACACTTTCCCAAAGACAACACCCTAAGAAAAGTATTCAACAAGAACAACATTAAATTGAGCTACAGCTGCATGAACAATATACGACAAATCATCTCAAACCACAACAAAACAATTGCAAATGAGCCGTCGACCCCCAGACAGAGCGACTCCAAAATCAACAAAGCATGTAACTGTCGAAAGAAACCTGATTGCCCCCTCAACGGGGGGTGCTTACAAACATCAGTTGTCTACCAATCTAAGGTAATACGCAAGGACATTAACACATCCGACACATATGTAGGATTAACCGAGGGTGAATTCAAAACCAGATGGAACAATCACAAGGCTTCTTTCAGGAACAAAAACCTGCGAAATACCACAGAACTCAGCAAACACATTTGGGACCTCAAAGACAATAATGTTGAATATTCAATAACATGGCAAATTCTTGCATCCAGCACACCTTACAATAGTGGTAATAAAAGATGCAACCTATGCTTGAAAGAGAAACTGTTTATTATTTACCGTCCAGACCTGTCATCCCTCAACAAGCGCAGCGAAATTGTAACAGCATGCCGCCATAGACGGAAACACCTCCTAGGTAACACATGAGCCAATCACCACGCCCCTAGGCCAGCCTGTACCCACCCACTCTGTGCCCTATATAAACCATGGTATGCGAATGCTCCCATTAAAATCTCCTGATGATTGAGGGTACCCCCCCTCATGAAACAGGCCTGTAGAGATGAAATAGTCTTGTGATTTTTTTCCCACACATACATATATTGCGCTCTACTACGGTATCGAGCACTATTTTTTGGATAACCTTATTAAGACATATATATATATATATATATATATATATATATATATATATATATATATATATATATATATATATATATATATACACACACACATGTATATATATATGCGTATATATGTATGTATACTGTATGTATATGTATATATACTGTATGTATATGTATATATACTGTATGTATGTAAGTATATATGTATGCATATATATATATATATATATATATATATATATATATATGCATACATATATATATACATATACATACAGTATATATACATATATCATCTCTCCAGTTTGTGTGGTTCGGTCCACTTTTTTAGGAACACTAATACAAAAACGTATTTTAAACATTTTACTTTTTTTTTTTACTAAATGAGACACCCATTACTTACATGAAAATAAAGAATGTGAGATTTACAATATTAACTATGAACAATTAAACACTGAATATTAACAACATATGAGCGTCGCTCCTCTTCTCGTGTACTTTCAGAAATCTTCCTCGTTCGACACCTTTTACAATTAAACAAAATGCGACAAACATATGAACTTAAAGGGCTAAAAAAACACCTCCAATCTGATATAATATCAGTTTTGTGCAGAACTTTGTTGTAAAATCTGCTTTTGCGTCTGGTCCTGACACCTGCAGTTCAGGCTGGCCGCTCTGTAAGCAAACCCCGCCCACTCTGCTTAGTGCTGTGATGTAGATTACCGCAATATCCCGTATGTCACTCAAAAGCGCAGATTCCAACCGTTCATATACGTTCTATAGTTCAAGACTTACGGTACCTGTATTTTTCGGACTATAAGTCGCAGTTTTTTTCATAGTTTGGCCGGGGGTGCGACTTATACTCAGGAGCGACTTGTGTGAAATTATTAACACATTACCGTAAAATATCAAATAATATTATTTAGCTCATTCACGTAAGAGACTAGACGTATAGGATTTCATGGGATTTAGCGATTAGGAGTGACAGATTGTTTGGTAAACGTATAGCATGTTCTATATGTTATAGTTATTTGAATGACTCTTACCATAATATGTTACGTTAACATACCAGTTGGTTATTTATGCCTCATATAACGTACACTTATTCAGCCTGTTGTTCACTATTCTTTATTTATTTTAAATTGCCTTTCAAATGTCTATTCTTGGTGTTGGGTTTTATCAAATAAATTTCCCCCAAAAATGCGACTTATACTCCAGTGCGACTTATATATGTTTTTTTCCTTCTTTATTATGCATTGTTGGCCGGTGCGCCTTATACTCCGGAGCGACTTATAGTCCGAAAAATACGGTAATTTGAAAACAACACTGCACATCATAATGGCGGCTACTAGAGATGCGCGGATAGGCAATTTATCTCATCCGCAACCGCGTCAGAAAGTCGTCATCCATCCGCCATCCACCCGATGTAACGTTTGATCTGAACTGCATCCGCCCACCATCCGCCCGTTGTTATATATCTAATATTAATAAAAAAAAAAAAAAAAGGGTGAAAACTACGCGAATTGCACCTTGTGCAGACAAGATTTTTCGATCGGACACGGAGGAATTAGCGATGTAAAAGACCACGTTGGGACAAAAAGAACACAAGTCTAATGCCGTTGCTAGCGATACAAGTGGAAAACTTTCAACGTTTTTCGTCGCCCAAACAGATTCTTTGGATGTGATAAATGCCGAAGTTTTATTTACGGAGGCAATAATTGAGCATGGACTTCCAATCGCACTGGCTGATCACATGGGACAGTTAATAATGTAATGCAACCTTTAAAAATCATTACGCGGTGATCGCGATCCCAAAAATAAACTTTTCTTGCATGATAATGTCCAGAAAATTTCGCTTTATATTACTATAGAGTCCTTTTAACGAATGAGTTTGATGGTTTATCACAAACCTTAAATGAAATTCCATGGCCACCGTCCTGCTCTCTATATCAACCAGGGTGAGCCCCACCCCTTCAGTGAGCGCACTGAGCGCGGAGTGACCCCTTTTACGCGCCCCCGGCAACAGGGGTGGCAAGCAGGTAAGCTGCGCGGGCGGAGCGCGCGGAGTGACCCATGTTACGAGCCCCCGGCCACGGGGGTGGCGGGCAGGTAAACTGCTTACCTGCTGCGCGTGACGCCGGCCGCGGCGAAAGCGGACGAGGCGGGGTGTCGGTGCGGTGGGCGCGGTAGTGACCCTGGACGTGCGTCGGGCCCTTCTCGCGGATCGCCTCAGCTACGGCTCCCGGTGGGGCCCTCTCGGGGGAAGGGGCCTCGGTCCCGGACCCCGGCGAGGCGTCCCTTCTCCGCTCCGTAAAAGTGTCCATCTCTTTTCTTTTTTTTTCTTCTGTTGTGGCATATGCAGCAGGTGCCTGCTCGTTTTTCGTATGTGGGTAACAACATTTAACTATGTATATATATTTCCCAATTGGTTTAACTGCCACCCGCAAAAAAAAAAAAAAAAAAAAAAAAAAAATCTAATTAATCCGCCCGACCCGACCCGCGAGCCGATAAAATCTTATTTTTTTTAATTTCATCCGCCCGATCCGCGGATAATCCGCGGACTCCGCGGTTGTGTCCGCAAACCGCGCATCTCTAGCGGCTACAGTTTCAATATTAAACGTTTAAAAACATTATCTATGGCATATAAGAGTTACAGTGTATATATAAAAAATGCACAATTGTACAAAAAACACAGCTCATCAGCACTAAAGCTACAGATACACAAAACAGTTTATTCCCTTTAGTGCTTTTTAACTAAATTTCAGCATCAAAGCTAGATTTTGTGTTTCAAATACACCATTGTGAGACCCCTGAAATATATTGAAAAAGTCTGAAAAATAGTAGAATAAGATGAATTCCATAGAGGAAGTGTGACCTACCTTGTATCGTCCTTTTGAAAAAGGCCTTGCAGGCTTCACAGGAGGCCACGCCGTAGTGGTAGCCCGAGGCGATGTCGCCACACACCAGACAGAGCCTCTTGGGAATGGCGTTGAGCATATACTCGCACTTGATGGGCGACTCATCCGCCAGCCCGCCGGCACAGTCGTCATAGCGGCGTAAACAGGCGGCGCCGCCGCCGTGGATGCCCGGATTAAACATGGGCGGCGAGTCCAGGACGTGCGAGCGTACGCCGCCGCTGTGGATGTAGCCGCCGCTGGCGTCCGAGTTGCCGCTGGGACTGTGGTGGCTGCCGGTGTCCACGAGCGAGGACGACGGGCTGGAGGGCTCGGTTTTAACGTAGGACCCACAGCTGGAGGACAGGTGTCGGTCCTCAGAGGGCATTCTAGTTAGCAGCCTGGACACAAAAAGACATTTAAAAGTGAGATTCAATATATTTTCTTGTAAGCCAGGGGGGTCAAACGTACGGCCCGAGGGCCGGATCAGGCCCGCAAACAGGTTTTATCCGGCCCGCGGGATGAGTTTGGTAAGTATAAAAATCAGTCAAAAAATTTTTAATGAAAGAAACAGAAGTTCTAAATGTGTCCACTAGATGTCGCAATAGCAATTATTTGTACCTTTGTAGATGATGCTACATATGTAAAAAACAAACAAAAAAAAAAACACATGTTGGTTGTGCACCAGTCGAAGAAAATGATCAAACTACATAAATAACATCCTGTAATTTGATTTTGATATTTTTTTTTTTATCTTGATAGATTGAAAATTAACACCAATGAGTTGACTGATGAAAATTATCACATAATTTATTCAGATAGTATAAATAACGACAAATAAAGATAGAATACTATTAACCGCAACATGTACCGTATTTTTCGGACTATAAGTCGCAGTTTTTTTCATAGTTTGGCCAGGCTTCAGTGCGACTTATGTATGTTTTTTTCCTTTTTTATTATGCATTTTCGGCAGGTGCGACTTATACTCCGAAAAATACGGTAAGTGTAAAAAAAAACAAAAAACAACAACATTATGATTTGTACATTTTCAGAATGTGCTTGCTCTATTTTTACACAAAGAAAACAATCTGAAGTTGTCTTTATTTTTAAGTCATCGTGCCGTGATTTTACCAGTCCGGCCCACTTGGGAGTAGATTTTCCTCCATGTGGCCCCCCCATCTAAAATGAGTATGACACCCCTGTTGTAAGCTGTGAGGTGTGTCTGTTAAAATCATGGTTGTTTTTACAAATGAGCGCCGTAAGTGGCTGATCCGTTGGCGGTCCCGTCTTGTCCCCTTAGTGGGACTGTGCCGAAAATGAAATTTCAGTTCTTATGTGTCTTGTACATGTTAAAGAATGGACAATAATAAAGCATCTTGAATCTTGGATCTTGAAATGATGACAGATGTGAACAAGAGATGTATTGTCTGTGTTACGATATAAATGATAGGTGTCGATGTAATGTATAAGTATGTGTCAATGAAAGGGCATTTTATGACTTTTCTTAATTTGATTACATGCTATAGTATAATTGTATTGCATGTTTTTATATCTCTTTAATTTAAGTAACCAGGGAATG